>NC_081352.1:6276979-6296237 GCF_029784015.1 Lycium ferocissimum
GAAGATTTTGATGATTTTTTCTATGCAGTTCATTTAAAAATAGCTGGGAACATTATAAAATTATCTTGGCATAAAACACAAGCTCCTGAGGATTTGGAGGCTAGGAGTTCCTACTATGTTTTCTTTTCTTTTATTCAATCCTTGTTTATGGGAATTTCTTGGTGACAATTAAGATTGATACTCTTGTTATGCTTATTTATTCATCGACATTATTTTTAATCAAGTAAGTTCTTGTTATTTTAATTATTCTCATTTTTCAACGTTTCTCAGGGAGTAGCTAACCCTAGGACTTGCCCATTTACTTTGTTTGAAACTTCGAAAGGAAGAACCGGGTTGGGATAGAATAATTAACATTAATTTGGGGCGTTAACCCTCATCTAATGGAAATTGACCTAGGAATAGGCGATACCACTTGTAGCCATATTCGGGTGTTCTTAATGCTCCTAATTGCTTGAGATCTTCAATTGGGTAGTCTAGTTAATCTTCGAGAAGTTAATTTATGAGTCTTTATTGTCCGAGGCTAATTAACATAAACTTGCTATTATTTATAATTTGTGGAAATAGATTGGATCATTACTTGAGAAATAGATTCCTTAATTCCTTACTTGTGGCCATTGAACAATTTACTTGCTTTCTAGATTAATTTATATTTCGCATTTTATCAAAAACCACCATTGACGTGTTCGGTCTAGCTATTGTTAGTGATAATTCCTAATGCATGAATTGCCTACATATTGTTCCACATGGATTTGACTCCCCAACCTTGTTGGGTTACTATATTTGACAACGTCCGCGTTATACCATTAATAGGTCTAATTTGAGCGTATCAGTCCTCTAAAAAATTGTGCCCTAGTTTTCTTAAGGGTTACCTTTATCTCTTTCTTGCTAAAGCATTTCTGAAGTTTCCAAAGGTTTATTGGGAATTTTTTTGGAATGACCAAGCTCGGGAGAGTGCCTACGTATCCTATTTCGGGAATCAGGTCGAAACGTAGTTCAAGGTAAAATATATTGGGATTTTTTGGTATGACCGAACTCAAAAGAGCGCCTACGTATCTCAAATGGGAATCAGGTCATAACGTAGTTCAAAAAATACATAATTTTAGATTTTTGGTTTAAAACGACCGACCTTGGAAAAGCGCCTACGTATCCCCTTATAAGTATAGAGAATTAGGTCCTTGCGTAGTTCGTACAAGGTTTTGGATTTGGTTTTTTCTAAAAAATGCAAAATTACAAGCAAAGAAAATAAAATTAAAGCAGCGTAAACTATAAAAACTCTGAATCTTCGTATTCATCTTCTTCTTCACGTGTAGTGTCTCTTGATGACATCTGAGTTTATTGCTCTTGGCCACTCCTGACCATCCATTTTAGCAAGTACCACTGCTCTTCCTGACAGTACCTTTCACACCATATAGGGCCCTTGCCAGTTTAGTGCAAACTTTCCTTTGTATTCTTCTTGATTTGAAAATATTCGTTTGAGCACCAATTGCCCGATTTGAAAAACCCTGGTTCTCACATGCTTGTTGAAAGCTCGCTCCATTCTTTGTTGGTATAGTCGACTATGGCAAACAACAATCGTCCTCTTTTCATCTATCAAAGTCAGTTGCTTATACCTCTTGCGGATCCATTCTGCATCGTCCAACTCAGCTTCTTATATGATTCGAAGTAAGGAATTTCTACTGGACCGGTATTACTTACTTGATACCATACACCAATAGGTACGGAGTAGCTAGTTGAATTCCTGGAAGTAGTGCGATACCCCGCAATGCATATGGCGCTTATTCACGTGCCGTATAATTATCAATCATCTTTTCCGAGGATTTTCTTGATGTTTGTTGGCGGCTTCCACAACCCCATTCGTTTGCGCTAGCATGCGATTGAATTCTGGTGAGTTATTTGGAACTGTGCACATATTTCTTTCATCAAGTGGCTATTGATTCAAGTTGCTCCCATTATGATTGATTAGGATGCCAAATCGACATATGATGTACCCTACGTACACAAAATCTGTGGCTACTTTCTTTGTTACTGATGCATAAGATGCCACTTCCACCCACTTAGTGAAGTAGTCTATGGCGACCAAAATGAAACGATGTTTGTTTGGCGTAGCTGGCTCAATTGGTCCTATGACATCCGTACTGACGGCCAAGGCAAGGCAACGTCATAGCATTCGATTGTGTCAGGAGGGACCTTTATCAATTCTCCACGAATTTGGCACTGTGGCATCTCGGACAATTTGCCACAATCGTTCTCCATGGTCATCCAAGAATAACCTTTTCTTAAAGATTTTCTTTGCTAGTACGAACCATTCATGGGCGCGAGACCGTAGGTTCAAATATGCACTTCTTCAATCGGATAAATTGACAATGAAGTCAACGCATCTAAGCAATCCCAAATTCGGGGTTCTTTTGTATTGGACATTCTTGTTAAGAAAGAAACCATTCATCAACTTCCTGATAGTTTTCTTCTGATTGACGGCGATTCCCTCGGGATATTCTTCTTTCGCCAAGTATATTTTGAGGTCAGCGCACTACGGTTTTCCATCGGTCTACGCCTCTTTACAAAAAAGCCTGATGAAAGCCGCCGATCTCTCACAATTTCAACTTTGTGAGGATCAATGTATCTCTGTGGGATCTTGAATCATGGATGCTATTGTTGCCATTGCACTGGCAATCTCGTTCGGGTTATTGGATGTGTTTGAACTTTACCTCTTGGAAATGATATGCTAATCTTTGCACAAGTCCAACATACAGTATGATCTTCTTATTTTTGGTAGCCCATTCTCCTCGAACCTAATGAATTAACAGATCCGAGTCGCCAATTACCTGAAGATCTCTCACATCCATGTTGAGAGCTAAACGTAGACCCAAGATACATGCTTCGTATTCAGCCATGTTCTTGGTGCAACTGAAGTTCAACTTGGCGGCCACTGGATAATATTGTCCTGAGTCTGAAACCAAAACGGCTCAGATTCCTGATCATTTAAAGTTGACCGCTCCATCAAAGTATACTTTCTAGCCTAATTCATCTTCATTTTCTTCTCCCTCAATTGTCATTATTTCTTCATTCGAGAAGTAAGTCCACAAAGGCACGGGATTGTCATCTACCGAGCTTCCTGCCAGTAGATCTGCTAATGCTTGCCCTTTGCTTTCGTACAACTTATTAAATGTCGAACTCGTTTAATAGCATTTTCTATTTGGCCAACTTCTCTATCGGCATAGGTTGGCAAAAGATGTACCTTAGGGGGTCCATTCTTGAGATCAAATGAGTCGTGTACGTAGCCATATAATGTCTTAATTTACGGGATACCCAGGTTAGAGCGCAACACGTCTTTCCACCAAGGAATATCTAGACTCACAGTGTGTGAACTTCTTACTGATATAATAGATGGCCCTTTCTTTCTTGCCTGTTTCGTCATTTTATGCCAACATGCACCCGAAAGCATTCTCTAATACTCATATGTATAACAACAAAGGACTTCCCAGCCTTGGCGGAACCAAAATGGTTGGATTTGATAGGTACCTTTTGATTGTGTCAAAAGCTTTCTGATAGTAGTCCGTCCATTTAGTTGGAGCATCTTTCTTGAGGAGTTTGAGAATTAGTTCTATGACTACTGTGGACTGAGCGATGAAGAGCCCGATGTAATTCAACCTTCCTAAGAAACTCATGACCTATTTCTTTGTTCTTAGCGGTAGGAGTTCTTGGATTGCTTTGATCTTTGTAGGATCCAACTCAATACCACGATGACTGACTATGAATCCTTGTAATTTTCCATCAGGCACTGCAAATGCGTATTTTGCAGGATTCAACTTCAAATCGTACTTGCGGAGTCTATCAAAGAATTTTCTTAAATGTTAAAGGTGGTCTTCACCCACTCGGCACTTGACGACGACGTCATCGGTATACACCTCAATCTCTTTATGGATCATATCATGAAAGATGGCGGTCATCGCCCTCATGTAAATAGCGCCCAACATTCTTGAGCCCAAAGGCATTACCCGGTAATGATATACCCCCCATGGTGTGATGAATGCCGTCTTTGAGCATCCCCTTCATCCATCGGTCCGATGATAGCCGCGTAACAATCTACAAAAAGATTTCACCTCATGCTTGGCGCGGTTATCAATGAGTTTGTGAATGTTTGGGAGTGAAAAATTATCCTTTGGGATAGCGCGGTTAAGATCGGGATAGTCCCACGGATCCTTATTTTCCCACCTTTCTTTGGTACCGGGACTATGTTTGCTAACCATGTCGTGTATGGTGTCACTTCCATAACTCCCGACCGAATCGTTTTTTCTACTTCTTCTTTAATTCGGATGCGACATCGGGCTTAACAGCCTTGTTGACACCTAATTTTTACCTCATAAGACCCGTATTTTATTTTTCAAAATTTCTGAGTCAAAGACAGAGCAAGGATGCCCCCTCAAAAATTAAAATTTCAAAAATCCCGAGAAAATATCAAAAATTAACATTTAGTTATTATTCTGTAAAAATTGACAATTGCCAGAAAATTACGAGTTATTTAATTTTGTAAATATAGTTCAAAAAGAAATACGTATCCCGCTCCGTTTAACTCGAAAAAATTGTTAATTAAGATGACGTATGAATTACGACTCACTTTGACCGCATTTTTTACATTTTTAAATATTCTCCGAAACTATTTCAATATTAGTCTTGTTTTGAAGCTAATATTTTAAATTTATGAGTTTTAAATTTTAATTAGCCTAAATAACTATTTTATTTAGTTATATGTGCATTTATAATACTTAGTCTTTATTTAATTTAAATTGGGGAAGGAGGGCGGGGGGGGGGGGGGGGGGGGGAGGGCGGAGGTCAATTTAAATGCTTTTAAAACTTTGGAGTGGGGGCGTGGGGTGGGGGTGGGGAGGGGGTTTATTAAAGAGGGAGTGAAAGTTTAATAAAATAAACTTTTACCCTTCCCATTCCCTCATTTCCACCCCGACCCTTTCTCTTTTCTCTCAGGCGAAAATGGCGATTTCTTTAGGGTTTGTTAGCAATCAAATTTTTGGTGTTTCATGGCTGTTTTGCACCAGATTTTTGAGGGCTTTTGTCCTCTGCCATGTTTCCTCATGATTGCCAGGTTTATTTTCGTATAATTCGTAATTTTTGATCTCGAATTTGACTCGTATTGGGATGTTGCTCGGTTCCTTCATGTGTGTGGTTTCCATGGGCGGAGCCTCGAGCTCTTGGCCATCTTTTGTACCACACACAACAAATGAAGGACCCAGGGATAATTTTCCATGAGTTCGTTCAGTTTGGGTACCATTTTTGGGGGTTTCTATCCTATTTAGCCATTGGAATGTACTGTTTTTTGTCCTATTAATGACTAGGTGTTTTATACTAGTATTTTGCTGATTTATTGGATTTTTATTTGGATTTTAGGATATAAATTTGTTATATTGTGTGATATATGAATTACTGATTGGTTGAGGTATGAATTAGTACAAAAATTGGCTGTAAATCTGTTGGTCCTTTATTGGATTTTGAATACTTTTTAATAAGGGTTTCAAATTGGGGGGAATTCGGATAAGGGAAGAAGCCTAGAACCTTCTGCTTTGGTCCTCACCCTCATTTTGTGCTATAAATAGAGGGGTTTGGTGACACTTTTAAGGGGACTTCTTTTTCGGAAAAAAAATTCAGAGACTTGGAAAGGATCTTTAGAAACCCAAATTCTAAGAATCCGATTTTTTCCTATATAAAAACATTACTACTATAGAAATACTACAATATATATAGATACACTATAAAAAATACTAAAAATACACTACATTATACTACAAAAAACCAAAAAAAAAAAAAAACAAGGGCTGTTTTCAAAGATTGAATGTTGGTATTGAGGTATAGTGATCTAATCCCTCCTCTTTGATCTTTGGGTTGCCCTACAAAAAGGTAATACTCTATTTTTAGTTCATTTTATTCCTATCTCTAGCTTATTCTATGTATTAACTTGTGTATGGTTGTTTAAAAGTTGTTTTGAAGTCACTATCTTTTGAGTTTAGTTTATACATATATGCTAATGTTCTTTATGATAGTATAAAGGTTATTGGTTTGCTGTTTCATTAATATTATCATGTTATTGTGTTATAATGCTAGCATAATGAAGTTTAAAATATTTTAATCATTAGTCACTAAGTATTAAGACTAAAATAAAAGTTAAAAAGTAGATGTTGGTTTTGGTTTTTGTTTACTATTTTATTGGTTTTGAGGCTGTTGTGTTATAATACTAACATAATGAAGTTTTAATGTGTTGTAATTACTATTTTCTAGGTTAAAATGAGTTAGGTGTTAGCTTTGGATCTTGTTTACTGTCTCATTTGTTAGTTTTAAGAGGCTAGGATAATATCTTTTTGTTTTTGAGACTGTTTGGTTGCTGTTCAGTAGTTTTTGAGTACCCTTAGTCCTGTTATGGTTATTTAGTTCCCTTTCTAGTTTTTTGGCTGGCCCTTAATGAAGTGTAGATCATTTGGTTTGTTTTATAGATGTTTGCCATATGTTTATCATCTAAAAATTGTTTAGAGTTTTTAAAGTAAGCCTATGTTCTTGTATTCACTGATTAGTAGTTGAATCCTAGTTTAAATGGTATCTTGAAGTGATATAGACACTTTTGGAATGGTTAAGTGACCATCAAATAGGAATTGGCCTTAAAAATGAACTTAAGACTTTTTTTTCTTTTGAAATAGTGACCTATTTATGTATACCTTTGAGATTTTGTTTGAATCTGCCTTGTGTGTTAATTTTAAGTGGTCTTCTAGGATTATTTAGGTTAAGAAAATGCCTTTAAAACATTGGAATGTGATGCTCATTCCTTTGTTTTTGCACATTTGAACTTGAAGACATTTAAAATCTCTGCTTGCTTGGTATTATAACTACTGGAACTTGTTTTCATTATTTTGAGATTACTTTCTTTCCAAATCTGTAAGTGACATGTTAAGATCATAAGAAAGGAATTCTTGCTTGTCTTTATGACTGTTTTGCCTTATTTGGTGTTACACCTTGAAAATATCGTGTCGCTCGGATTATGAATATGCTAATGCAAACTAAAAGTGGACATGAAGCCCTTGTAAGGTTAAGAATGGTATCTGGTAATGCTAAGTGTATACCTTAAGGTTTCAGATTTATATGAAGCAATGGAAGTAAGTTTGTCGGAGAAAGTTGAGGTTGAGTCATGTTTGGAAAGATTTCGTATCATTTGAGTTACATATTTCTTGGAATCACTTTGAGGGAGAGATATAAGACCCCTTAGATAGTTAATGAAGTTTTATACAAGTTCCAAGAAGGTTCCATAAGGGTTGGAGGTCGAACGAATCGTAAAGATCATATTTTCGCGAAACTGGGAGAAAGTGGGAAGTGTGTGGTCGGACACTCGATGTGCTAAGCCGTACACTAAACGGCAACTTGCCAAAATGGCTGGCCTTACTGCCCAAAAACTTCCCCAAGCCAAGGGTGGAGTGTGCGGCCACACACTCAGTGTGCTAGGCTGCATACTCTTCGCTAAGTGGGATAGGGAGGTGATTTGGTCACCTTTTTATATCCCAAGTGACCCCAACTTCATTTACCACTTTCTATACTTATTTCCTCACATTTATAGAGACTTCTTGAGAGATTTTGAAGGTTCCCTAACCCTCCACCCCTTTCCATATCATCAAGAGAGAAGATCAACATCAAGAACTCAAGGTAATCCATGGAAGGTGAAGGTTCTTGCTCCCTTTCAAAGTTGAGGAGAATTTGATCTTGGAGGAAGTTGAGGGAGGTGAAGTTCCTTGATTATAAGGTATGTTCTCCATCTTATTTTCATGATTGAGTTGACGTAAAGGTGTAGCAACCCATATAAAGGAAAATAACTAAAGTGGAGTAGCTATAAATAGTGTAGTCAAGAAGATGACTATGAAGTGAATTTAAAAAGGGGATTTTGGATAAATTTAAAGTTGGATTGAATGTAACTTCTTGATTATGATATTATGGATGTTTTTATTGTTGTTTGGGAGCTGTTTATTCATATAGTGGAAGTTGATAAAATAAGGGAAGTGCTGCCCAAATTTCGTTAATTCGCAAGTATGTTAGCTTGGACTTAAGTATGTTTCCATGACTTAACCTTAGTGTGATTCCTCTTGAATGTAGACTTTGCGAACTTGGAAGGAGAACATTAGGTGATTGAGGAGACATGAAGGCTATCCTTTCTTTCATTTTGGCATGATCTTATGATATGAGCGAACGAACGTGTAAGCGAGCTTCCATACTACTCCACTCTTAGAAGCACTAGGAGTACCTTAGTCTTTGATGATCACTCTTTGTTGCTCCATAAGATTATCTTGGTGATTAAGTCCCGAAGGGGACGTTCATAAAATTCCTTGTTTCATATTCATTTCACTGTTGATTTTGAGTCCCGAAGGGGATATGTGGTAATTGGAAGATGTTCCTAACTCGATAAGAAAGTGATGGTTAGAAGTCGCTGCGAAGGGAGATCTGAGTCTTATGAGTCTGTCATGCATCTTCATACTTATATATCTATACACATATGTACTACATATTTTTATGGGGAAAGGGAAAAGGGCTATGGTGTTCATACGCAAACCACCTAATCAGTTGGTCCACGATGGTTATGATGCCCGAAGGGGCTGCGAGCAGGGCGAAGACATGTATTATATATACATGATGATTTAAAAGTTCATATGCACATACATAATTCTCAGTGTTGGTCACAGGTACAAATTGAGTCTGTTACTTTTTTATCATTCGAGTTGAGATATATTGCTTCGGTTTAAATTTACATACCGTACATTATTTTCTTGACACCCCTTTGCTTGGGGTGCTTGCATTCATGCCATGCATGATCAGATAGGCTGGTTGGTGGTTTGGATCCTTAGGACTCGTGTTCACAATTGTTGTTGGTGCGCTCACTTGATCCGGGAGGCTGGCGGTCTACTTTGGTATGCTATTTTTGAGATGCATGTGCATGGGTATGGCGGGGCCCTTTCCCATCTTTTCTACAGCTTTCTAGTCTATTAGAGGTCTGTAGATAGTTGTTTGTAGTTGACAAGCGAAGTAGCCATATCGGCTCCCATTCTTTTGTTGTACAACATATGTGGCAGCCTGGTCGGTTTGCACTGTTCATCTCGGTGTGTGTGTGTGTGTGTGTGTGTCTATATATATATATATATATATATATATATCCACAGATAGTTGATAGTTCTTGATGCATATCTCTTGATGATGTCATCCTTTCATGAGTCAGTATAAGTTTAGTTGGAGTTACTAGTGGGCCTTTTGATATTCATTGTTATCCAAATATGAGTATAGGGGTGTTTGGTCACTAGAGATCAGGCACTAGTCACGACTCATCGGTTTGGGCCGTGACATTTGGTATGCATTTGTCATTTTTAAACTTGGCTAGACATCTGAGAGGTGGAAATGATCCCGTTCTTGCTTTAGGAACATTGAAATGGTTAAATATGGATTAGAGACTCAAAAATGGAAGAATTTGTCTAAGAATAGGAATTGGATAAGTCTGTGACTTGTCTAGGTTATCCATCAGAATAGCTTGAGTCTTATTAGGTCTTGTGTGTGTACCAATCATTTATCTAAGTCATTGTTGGTCTATTATGTGAGTTTGCTTTGATTAGATAAGTTCTAAATATCCTTTTGCTTGCCAAACAATGTTGAAATTAATGAAGACTAGAATTTAACCTTAAAATAGGATTCTGAAACTGAGTATAGTGATAGTTCATGACTTTCTTTCTTTATTTTCTTATGTTTGATCCTGCAACTTGCATATGCTATCCTTTATACACTATTAACTGTAATACTCTTGAGCATACCATTTTGTGACCTAGGACAGTGGCATGAACCTCCTTTGAGACTTGTAATTGTTTCCATATGAATTTTCCATCACTTGTGACTTGCTCTGATCACATTTGACTCATGTTTACTCCTATGTATAGTTTCATATTCCCTCCTGTTCTTGTGGATTTGCTGGTTCTGACTTGACGATCTCTTACATCTTAGCTGAACTTTATTTTTATTCTACATTTGTGATTGAATCTATTTGTTCAAATCTTGAAGTAAAAAAGTGAGAATAACGACTTAAGGCCCTCTTAATGTTCTTCTAACGTGAATTGCATTCGCGGCTTCCCTATCCACGAGAAATTTGTACAGATACGGTCCTAGAGTAGTGGTACCGACTAGCTCAGCCCTAAGCCACTCATAATAGTTTTCATCATGACTTGGATTATTTGGATCCTCATCTAACTTATCTCCCTTTATCACATTCTTCCAATTTTTTGGGCATTTCTTGTACCTTTGATATGACCTTCTTTATAATCTCGTACAAACTCTTCCATATTTCCCACATTTGGAATAACCTATCTCATGCCAAAGTTGTCTAAGTACTCTCAATGGTGCGTAGGGTCTAATCCCTCTGATGCCCATAAGCGGTAAATATGGATGCCTACGGCTCTTGACACAAATAGCTTTGGAATGAAAACCAGGTACTCTCCACCTGATATGTTCTTCTCTTAGTCTGAAAAAAATGTGAGCCCATCCTCTTTTATCTTGAACCCCACAAGGCACAGCAGTGACTCCCAAATCGTCCTCTCTCAGGGCCGAATCTTGATGGAAAGGATAAACCGCTCTTATCTAGATGTTTGAGTATCCACCATTGGACTAAGAGGTTGCAACCCTAGAAATAATAATAATGGTTGCGGCACTTTCACGAAGCTCGGTATATATCGTGGGATAATAGGGGTGATCTCAAAATATTTGGTAAGCCCATTCGTTGTAACTCCCCCAAGAACGGCATGGGCCATAAAGACAACACGGGGTGTTAATAGTAGGGAGGCGTTTAGTGGAAATACCATGGTTCCCAATAAATAGGTGATAAAGGCTAGCGTTTGGTTAGCTTCCCGGGATTGGAGTGAAGAAAACTCAAGAATGTGGTTTTTGTACCCCTGTTTGGATGAATACCTCCAATATAACTCTCTAAAGGCTATAGTGGGTTCCTGCGCCCAATTAGCTTTGTTGACAACAAACATGTCTTTGATTTCTTTTGGGGTGGGTTTATGAGGGATGAGGATATTTTGAGCTAACTTCTTTTTAGACCTGTTAGGGCTTCTCACGCTTTCCAAGACATCTCTAATCTCTTATAAAGTGGGAGTCATCTCTATTTCTCCAAATCTAAACACCATTCTATCATTATCCTAATAACCGATAATAATCTCTAGCAAACTTGAATCCTCAGTCATATTCATCAACGAGGGTAGATGCCCTATGCAGCCCTTTATCTCTTTCTTCTGATCATTAGTCAAACCTTCCCACCACATCACCTTTGGTGGTGGACCTACAATCATATCAAGCTGCACGTTAGGAGACATACGCAAGACGAACAAACATTGATCCTCCGCTCCCAAGAACATTAATTTATTTCACACAAGGCACAATAATGCTTCCAAATAGCAAATAGTGAGATGCAGTGTTTTCAGGTTTTTACACCATCCGAACACAGTAAGGTTCTATCATGTCCAATCCAGGTAGGTCTGAGATACTTAAATCGGTCTATGGTTAGCATGTGTTGTATCAGTAAGGATTTGGCTTCGCTCTACGCTAATTATTCTAGAGTGATTTTTTAAGCAAATAACATAGGTTACCTAAGCGGACAAGCTGGGGGTGGGCTCTCTAAGGCTGTGGGATGATCGTATGCCCACTCGAAACTTAGAGACCTCCAAAGAATATAGCAAAAAGGGTTTTTAGTAAAGCTATGACCGCAGCTCATCCCTTGTTGTCACCCTTGGAAAAATATAAAATAAATTCTAGGAGTGGCGGAGTATGCATGCATGAATGACGTTTATATTTTGCAAAAATTTAAACACATAAATAATTTATATCACTTAAATAATTTATATCATACAAATACATAAATTATTGGAACCCTTATGGCTAGAACCTTAAATTTTCCCGGCGAATGTGTACGTAAGGACCGATTCGATATTTTTTCTTTTCGGATTTGCACTTGCCTCATTTAAAAAGAAAAGTATCTCGGGAAAGTAAGCTATCAATCGTACAGGAAAAAAGAAAAAATATACCTCTACGTAATGGTGCTCTAAATGGATATTTTGTAGAGCCGCCACCTAATTTGCAACACCTCGTAAATTCATACTAAATCATATTCATGACTCAGGAGATTAGAAACCCAAGAAGGAGGGCGTTGGAATCGAAAATTATGGGACTGATTTGGACATTTTTGAAACCTGTGACTTGTGGACTATATGAATTGATTTAAAGACTTTATGGACTGTTTTGACCGTCTCAATAACTTGGACTAAAATTGGATTACAATTGATGAAAAATGTAAATATAGTTGACAAATGGACAATAATAGTATGCCTTGGAACTATTTTCTCTACTTAAGTAAAACTCTTCAAAAACTTAAAACTTAAAACTTAAATGGGTGGGCTTACGTGGTGTTCTACCTAGGTTAAGGTCTTCAAGAGTTAACCTGGGTGTTCTAGTCCGAAACCCAAATGCCTAATTTTGGGCAAAATTTTACCATTTTCGTTTTCTTGAAATGTGATATATTTTTTGTGATATATTTTTTATGAATGACTAAACTCTTTGTTGCAGAAATATAAGTCGCAACAATTTTTCACTATAGACAATTCATATCTATAAAGGCATACTATTAGAACTCGTAGGTCAATCATATTTTACGGATCTTTAATAAAGGGGTGCCTAACACCTTCCCAGGATCACGAGAACCCGCACCCATACTTTGGTTATATTAGGTTTCTTTTAAAATTTAACTATTTCAATGAACCCTTTTCGGAAGCTGATTTTCTAATTTTCTAAAAATTAGGTGGCGACTCTAAATAATATCCATTTAGAGCACCGTCACGTAGGTTTATTTTTATTTTTTAAATTAGATTGACAGCCGTACTTCTCCCGGGACACTTTCCTTCTTAAATAAGGCAAGGCAAAATACGAATAGAAAAAAATATCGACCCGCTACAGATAGTGACTCCGCTAGGGAATAATCTAAAGTTCTAACCATAAAGGTTTCAATAATTTGTGTGTTCGTATGATATAAATTGTTTAAAGTGATATAAATTGTTTATGTGTTTAAATTTTCACAAAATATAACTGTCATTCTTGCATGCATACTCGGCTACTCCTGGCATTTATTTTATATTTTTCCAAGAGTGACGACACAGGATGAGCTGCGGTCATACCTTCACTAAAAAACCTTTTCTTGTATTCTTTGGAGGTCTGTCTGGGTGCGAGTGGGAATGCGTTAATCCTGACCTTAGAGCCCGCCCCCTCAGCTTGTCCGCTTAGGTAGCTTTGTGTCATTCATTTGAAAAACCATAAAATAATTAACGTAGAGCGAAATGACCAAATTCTTATATTTGCTAACCATAGGCCGGTTTGGGTATCTCGGACCTACGAATCGGACGGAAAGACACCTTGCGCGCTCGGATGGTGTAAAAACACGAAGACTTGCGTCCCACTATTTGTTATCTAGAAGTATTATTGTATCATATGTGAAATAAATTACTGTTCCTTGGAGTAGGAAACTAACAGTGCTCTGTCTTGCAGATGTCTCCTGACGTGCAGTTTGATATGATTGTGGGTCCACCACCAGATTTAGTGAGCTGGTGGGAAGGTTTGACTAATGATTAGAAAAAAGAGATAAAGGGTAGTATAGGGAATCTAGCTTCGTTGATGAATATGGTTTGGAGATCAGTGCCTTACTAGGAGATTATTACTGGTTATTAGGACAACGACAAAATGGTGTTCAAATTTGGGGAAATAGAGATGACTCTCACTTTAGAAGAGATTAGATGTGTCTTGGAAAACGTAGGAAGCTCAAATATCCCTATCCCTTTATCACGCTCCAAACCATGGCCTAGGCAAAATACGGCACTCGGTGCCTTAATGTATGTGACCGAGGGAACCACATGGCTTGCTGAATCATCATGAGGCATAACATGAGCGGAATATAACTTGAAATGTGATGAGCTTTTATAAAAGATGAGATGTCATAATAATTTAATGAAATACTTATTTAAATCATGAATCTTTGAAATATCATAATATTGAGCCAAAGATGGAAATACGACTTTAAGTATCTGACATAACTGACCGACTAGTCTATGAAACCTCTAATCATGAGTCTTGACTGGAAAACGTACTCGCTGGAACAAGGCCCTTAGCATAACTTTAAATGCATGACTAATAAAATAAAGATAACTGACTAACACCCAGAAAGAGATGGGGCTCACCAATAAGCTGATACGTGTAGAGTCCTACTAAACGGATACATCGTTTTGTAAATTTGTACTAATATCGTGAAATGCGGGCCCCAGAGGCAATAAAAGGGGATGTCGGCACATTGAATGTCTCTTGTATGTAAACTTCTTGAAGAAATAACATGGGACATGGAATAATATAATGAGAAGTGAAACGGAAAACTTGGTCATGGACATAAGCATATATCTATATATAGATAGATATATGTCGCACCCCAATCCCACCAGGGCATGATGGGCACTTGACCCTTACTTAGAGCCGAGCGAACCCGCTAGTTCTCGTTATACTCATAATCTTCTTTGGACTCTTAATCATGAAATGATATGCATAATGAAAGCTTTTCAAAACATTCTTTTCGTCTTTCTTAAATCAAGTAAAATTTGTAATCATATGAAATCCGTAAAGTAATGCATAATGATACATCGACTTACATAGCCGCTTACAAGACTGACATACTATGTACATGACTACTTGCAAAAGTCTCTAATGTAGAATATGATATCAAAACATAATTTAGGACGGGACTGACATATCCATAATCATCGACTCAAATCCTAAAAAAAAATACTCTGACTCGTCCATACTCTAAAATGAAATGGAGTTTTACCAATCCAGCTGATAGCACTGGGAATACCTACATTCAGTCTCTGTATAATATTTCTTGCAAAACAATGCGGGGGCTGTGGCTTTGAACACGAGCGCCCCCGGGCAAAACGTCGGTACGAACGATTGTACCGAGTATATAAGGCAGCGATAATCATAAGGAATGAGTCATAAATCATAATGAAAGTACTAGAAACAACTTTTGTACGGTGAATAGCCCTAAAGGCGAGAGAACAATAATGTAAATAGCCCAGAAGGCAATGACTAGAAATGTAAGTATATACGAGTACCCGACCCTACAGTGAGGGACTCGGTGAAATAATCATATATATATATATATATATATATATATGATTATTTCGGCCCTTTAGTGAGGGACTCGGTGAAATAATCATATATATACCGTACCCAGCCCTCTAGTGAGGGACTCGGTGAAATGCAAATATATACAGATGCAAATGAATGCAAGTGCGACTCATAAGCTTTTTTCTGAAACTCTTTGAATAACCTGGAAGCACCCTCGAATGTCACTATGGATTATATCAAAATAGGACTTCAGGAATCATAGACACGTATCAGGGCATAATGAAATAGCATCTGGAAATCAAAAACATTAGCCATTCTAGTATTTCTAAGAATAGGAGCTTCTTTGGAGTTTATACGTTCGTCGTCCGTTTGTTTCATATAGGCCATGCCAAAAGAAGAAAAGGGAATAGTCTTAACATACCTTGTCCGCTTCTTAAGCTAATCCAAACTTAAGTCTCGGGCTTTCCAAGATCTACAACAACGTCAGTAGATACCAAACATTAACTATAGGTACATAGGAATCCAACCCTAAGCTAGCACTTCATTTATAGAAATTCGGATAGCATTTCCTTTATAAATTCAACGAACCCCGAGAATTCAACTAGGCCAAATCATCAACAACAATACCAACAACCATATTAACAACATCAACAATTAATCCCATCGATCCAGCCCTCAACAATATAAAAATAGTTTCAATAATGCAAAAAAATAATGCGACGAGCGGCAAGCTCGGCTAGTCAATTAAATAATAGTTTTAAACCCCATCTTCATTCCGAAATTTCTCAACAATATTAACAACAACAACAACAACAACACCTCCAGGTTATTCAATTAATTTCCATTCATATAATTTCATAAGAACAACCTCCCAAAACAGTCCACCGAACTACAACACCAATTTATCCGATTTCCGATATAATTTTCGTTTTTCTTTCATCTAGCAATGTAGATACGACTTGGATAAATCAAATACATCTAGAAGAGAGGATTTCTTACCTTATATGCAAAGAAGTACTCTTCTTCCACCTTACTTCATTACGAAGAAAGCTCAGAGTCAACAACACGACAAAACGGAACAACGAGATTGAAGTGGTGCTCAAAACCCGTATATGGTCCTTGAGAAAAATTACACCGTGCTTCCTTAAAATTGGGTCTCATGTTGCTGTTAAGAAGTGAAAGTTACATTGCTTGCTTGCTACATATTTAGAGACAATATTGAGTTAAGAGAATGGTACAATTCAAAGTGAGAAAATTAGACCTCCCCTAGTACGAATAGTTGCTGCCAATGTAATCCCTCATCAACCTTTTCATGAACTAAAGTAATGTCTTCAAACATAATTCTTATTCAAGGATTTTGGGGTCCACCATATTAGCAAATACGTACTCATCCATCCTAAAATTCCACTCATTACCATTGATGCATTAGTCACTTGCTATCTCTTTTTCACTGATGCCATGTGGACTCGTTGCCTTTTATTTTGTGATGGCATGTGGACTTCTTGTCCCCTTAATCTTTATCCACATGTTTCCTTAATTACTTTTCCGCCTCACCCCATAATCTCTCACTAATGAATTATAAACGTAATTAACTCGCTTAATTTACACTTATATAGTAATCATTTTTTTAATACACTTTATATACTCATTACCATGACCATGTAATATAACAGTAGTCCATAGCCTCATTTTCCATACATAAAATATTATTTGCAACCATCATTGTCACACTTTTCCATCTTAAATCATTTCGGGACTTCATTCCTCGTATACTTCGAGTTCTTGATTTTCATGCTTGAATATGACCAAATCCTGACCTCGTAAAATTGCTCATGTTGAACGGTTCAATTTCCTGGTCCAAAAATACGGGATGTTATAGCTTGGACCATATTTCATTCAAATAAATTTCGAAGCTCGACGAAACTTATTTTATTCGATTGGTTTAACTCCAAATCCTTACGATACATACGTACCATCACTCTAACCACTATAAGCTTGAGGGACAACCTCGTTTCCGTTACTAGTGTCATTTAACTCGCACGCTTTCCAACGCATGAAAACACGGGATGTAACAATATATATATATATATATATATATATATATATATATATATATATATATATATATATATATATATATATATGGAGAGCATTTCATAAACCGACAACGTGGATATCACTACGTGGGTATGTGGAGTACGGTACCTCGTGGGACCGGCGGAGCCCTCATACCTTGCTAGGGTATAAGGTGGTAACATGCCTGATAGATCCATTTAGTGTAAAATTAAGGAATCGTCCTAGCGGGGCGGAGCTTATCCTTGTCCTACGGTAGCTACGTAGTTTTAAGCTATCCCGGCCTTCTCGGTAATTCGTGCAACTCCCAAAACATGAACATGATATAGTTGGCTAAAAGCCCATGATTTTCATGAAATAACTTTAATCATGATTTCACGAAATAACTTGTAACATGGTTTCATGAAATAACTTGTAGGCATGTTCTGAAATGATATAACATAAACATGGTTTCATATCAAATAGCTTGTAAAACATGGGTTTGAGCAATATAGTTACATAATATACTTACATGAAAACGTGTAAAGCATGTAGAGTGTTTTCTTGAAAATAACATGATGATTTATAACTTGCATGTAGGAACCCATGGAATGCAAATTATGGATTTTTCATGGATTACGGACAGATTCTCAATAATCATAATGAAATATCAAGAACTCAATGAAGAATTAATAATAATTCAATACATAATAGAATCATGGGACATGGACCTATTCTTGATGATGAGAGAGGGTAGGAGGTCGTTCTAGCCCATGAAGGAATAAAAAATAATGATTTGGACTGATATGGATGAATATATACTGTTCTGGAACATTTAATTTTTCGCCCGACAAAACACTGGCCGTATTTTGAAAGACGGGTCGTATTTCAGTCCATATTTTGTTTGGACTGCTATGCGACTCTTTAGTAAAATGGTCATAACTCTTTGCACAGATGTCCGTTTGACCCCCATAATATACCGTTGGAAAGATATTTCAAATTTCTACAACTTTAATTGAGGAATTTTTCCAAAATTCCAATCACACTGTTAAATACGGGCCGTATTTCAAAATACGATCCGTATTTAACAATGTATATCCCTCAAGCCAAATTCCAGAATGCTCAGTGATCGTGATGCCAACTTAAGATTTGAAATACGGGCTGTATACTAAAGCACGGTCCATATTCTGGGGCATAAACCCCCATCTAACAACTGAAGAGAAAAATTCCAATTTTCACATTCTTTATCTGGTTTTCTAAGTCTAGAATCATGGTCAAAGTTTAGGTTAAAGGTACGGGGTGTTACACCCTCACAAACCTGCCTCAAAAGAAAATCAAAGACATATTTGCTGTCAATAAAGCTAATTAGGCACAAGGACTCATTATAGCCTTTAGAGAGTTATATGAGAGGTATTCATCCAAACAGGGATACGAAAATCACATCCTTGAGTTTTCTTCCTCAGATCTGGGAAGCTAACCAAACACTAGCCTTTATCACCTGCCTATTAGGAACCATGGTATTTTCACTAAATGCCTCCCTAACTATTGACACCCGGGTTGTCTTTGTTGCCCATGCTGCCCTTAGGGGGGTTATAATGAATGGGCTTACCAAATATTTTGACATCACCCCTATTATTCTATCAGATATATCCAGGCTATAGGAAAGTGCCGCAACCATTACTACTACTTCCAGGGTTGTAACCTCTTAATCCAATTTTGGATAATTAAGCATTTAGATAGGAGCGGTCTATCTACCCGCCGAGATCTGACCCTGAGAGAGGATGATTTGGGAGGCGCCGCTATGCCTTGTGGGGTTCAAGATAAAAGAGGATGGGCTCACATATTTTTTTAGGAAGAACATATCAGGTGGAGGGTACATATCAGGTGGAGGGTACCTGATTTTTATTCTAAGGTTTTATGTTAAGAGTCGTAGGCATCTATATCTACTACTTATGGGCATTAGGGGATCAAACCCTATGCC
>NC_081352.1:6296337-6318113 GCF_029784015.1 Lycium ferocissimum
CCCCTTTGCACCAAATGCGTTATTTTTCAAATCACCCCAAAGGATCACCTCGAATCGCTTTGGGCCCACTCCTCTGGGGGGTTAAAGGGTCTATATTAGTATGGGGTTTATGGTAGCCCGGGCCTGCCCCGTAGTTAGTTTGGAAATTTTTAGAGGTTTCATAGACGGATATTAGTTTGTGAGTCGGTTATCTTTGTGTTTTAGGACTATTACGTTTTCATGAATTTTCATGCTATGAGATAATTTCAAGACTTTATTCCGCAAAATTATATTTTCATGATTTATTTAAATTTACATCATATAGATATATTGTTTTGATGCCCATGTTGACAAACAAGCCATGAGAGGTTCGCTCGGACCACATGCAAAAGCAATGAGAGAGTCCGTGTTACGCTTGGCCCATGGTCGGGGCGTGACAACTCTAATGTTTTGTATACCCGTTTGTATCCTTGTCCACCCAAACCCGTTGGTGGGCCCTAACGAGGCCCACTAACGTATTTAGATCGAGTCTACCAACTTGGAGCAAAAATGAAGCATACGTTTGGACCCGAGGATTACCCTAAATGCATAACACAATCTTATTGGGCTTGGTCGGCCTAATTCCTTATCTCTTTATTTATGAATTTTATATTCCGAATTTGAGCATCTACTTTATTTATTGGAACCTTTAAAAGTTATTCTATTGTTTAAGAGTTGCCAAATCTTGACTTTTCAAAACATTGCAAATTGACTTGAATAAAAAGGATATGACTCATACAACTCTCCTAAAATTAATACTATTTCGCAAACTTGGACAAAAACTGATTGATTTTTTTTATGAGGACTGAAATGATTAGTTTAAGAACTTGTAGACCGCTTTGGGGACTTATGGACTATATGGACTGATTTAAGACTTGTGGATTGATTTGGACTTTTAAAAACTCGGACTATCTAAAAAGACTAAAATCGGTTTAAAATTGATTAAAAATAAATAAATAGAGTTGACAAATGGATACTAATAGTATGCCTTAAACTATTTTCTATACTTAAATAAAAAATCTTTAAAAATTTAAAATTTAAAAGGGTGGGCTTACGTGGTGTTCTACCTAGGTTAAAGGCCTTCGAAAATTAACCTAGGTGTTCTAGTCCGAAACCCAAAACACTCAATTTTGGGAAAGACTTTACCACTTTCGTTTCTTGAAATGTGATATATTTTGTATGAATGACTAAACTCATTATTGCGGAAATATAAGCTAAAACAAATTTTTTCACTATAAACAATTCATATCTACAAAGGCATCTTGTTAAGAATCGTAGGTCAACCGTATTTTGGATCTTTCATACCGGAGTGCCTAACATCCTTGCGGAGGATCACGGAACCACTTGCAGCATTACTTTGGTTAGATTAGGTTTTTTTTTTTTTCTTTTAAAATTTAACTATTTTAAATGAACCCTTTTCAAAATTGTTTTTTCCTAATTTCAAAATTAGGTGGCGACTCTAAACAATATCCATTTTTAGAGCACCATCACGTAGAGGTATATTTTTTTTCGTGGTATGATTGACAACCGTACTTTTTCAGGACACTTTCCTTTTTAAATGAGATAAGTGCAAATCCGAAAAAAAAAATATCAAATCGCTACATCAGCAACACTCATGTTCAGATTATTGAGCAAAATACAGGTAAGACAAAAATATATATCCTAAAATATAAACCAGTCAAATCACTAGTAGTACTTAATTTATAGTCTGTTACAGGAAGTCAAAGTCAATGAAGCAGACTAAATAACCCCTTGTTTGGGCATGACCAGAAGACTCTTGTTCTACTAAAAAGTCTCCACGATAGATACATGCACAGGTCTCGTGGAATAGAAATTTGTTCTGCTTACTATAAAGGGGAAGGAGGGGATGGCTGTAGAGTTAAAATTCTAATGAGGAATTCAAAAGCAAATACTACTAGATGTCACACTAGTATTCAAACTAGCGACCTAGCACAAGTTTTTACCACATATTTGCCACTACCCTATTAGAGAAATTCAGAGGATTCAACAATTTGATACATCGGAAATTTTTTATTGAACGAATCGCTTTATGCTCAAAATGAGTAATAGCCATCAAAGATCGTCTCATCTTTCTTCCATTTTTCTCAATTGAATATTTATAGTATTTGCTGAAAAAAAGCACTTTCGTTATTATTCATTGTTAATAAACAAGATATCTTCTTAACTCCGTTTTTACCTCACAGAAAAGAATAAAAAGGTTTTTTTTTTTGTTTTCCACCATAATTTGAAAATGAATATTAAATGACTTTCAAAGTAAGTAATAGATCCAAAACACATAAAATGCAGTTACTCCCGCTATGGCCCAAGCTATTATTGCAAAAAGTTGGCAATTACAATAACTATCATTAAGAATTTAATCTCTGGACCAAAAACAAGCAAGAGGTGGAAAACCACAGAGAGAAAGTGTACCTTATTTGCCTGGTTTACAATATTGATGAAGATAATTCAATTGAACTTAGCTCCGCCCCTGGACGAGGTAGGGACTGTTACACTTGCAGATCTCAGGCCGCATGCGTGTTATCAGCCATTGCAAAATCCATGGCAGGGCTCTAATGCTAGACCCTTTTCCACTAAAAATAATTAAAAGAAGAACAAAAAGCTTTTTAACAACTTATGGAATCTTTTGGTTTGGCATCCACAAGTTCTTGAGGAAGAAAAAACAAAGTTATCCACTAGCTAGTCTAGTATCAGCTGTTTAAATAAAATATTTTTGTTATGATTACAAGTCAGAGATTGTTTTGTTAATGAAAATATAGCAGAAGGTTGATTATATTCAGGTATCGCTAGTATTAATTCTTATTTAGGTAAAATTTGGTACTATAAAATAATATTACTCCATGAGCAATTTGGCATAAGTTTCATTCAGAAGAAATATGAAAGTGGATTACATTTAGCTACTCCCGTGACACTAAGTCATATTCGCATTGTGCGTTAAATACGATTTAAAAACTATATAAAAGTAATGTAACTTGATTTTCCCATCAACCTCTGAATTGAACACAACACCAAAACTGAGAAATAAAAGATCGTAATGAAAACATCAAGCACAACAAAAATATAACAACTGAATATCTTCAGTTACTATGATAAGTTTTTTTCCCCATATGATAAATCACTGGTGTTTTATATGTTGTTACTGGTAACCATAGTCAAAAGAGAAAAGTAAACCCCCTTTTTTGTGATGTTCAAAATATTTTCTCTGCTAGCAAAAATGTTTTGGTGATTGTCATGGTTCTTGAAGCCTTTGAGAGATGGCCCGCTTTGCTGACTTCTTTGGTGGAGTAATACTCACATCAGCTCGACTAAGTTTCTAGATTTCTCCTCAGGTTCTTATTGTTAGCTAGTCTTGTGGAAGAGAAGTTGTTTCTTCTGTCAAGTCAAATAAGTCTAGCAAAAGAAGAGGTGGGGACAAAGTAGAGTGTAGGTGTTGTGAACTCATTTGTCAGCAACTTCGGACTCACTATTTTCTATTTTTTGGTTGTGCAATTTAGACAGTGGAAGTACTTGAGCTTAATTATAATCATCAATTGCAAATAATGTGAAACTAGTGTTTGGACAGTGTGTTGCACGTCTGTCCACGTCAACCGGTACCTTTTTTTTTTCTTATGCTAAGAGTTTTGGCTTTTCTCTTGTGCTTCTCTGATGTAGCTTTCTGAATAGAAGAGCACCAAAAGATGTCATGTTCTACATCTGGCTGAATGCCTTTTCTAGAGCATCTAACATAGAGCGCATGGATAAACTTCCATTGGAAATGGAAAATTGTTTTCTCCTCAATATGTTTGCAAGTTTATCTGGAATAAATGGCATTTACTCAATTTGTATTCTTTACAATAAAAGGGGATGACTAACAACGTTGGCTATTGTTGACACGATAAGTTCATTCATCAGATTGGATGACGTTGAAGAAGCTGAAATGATCTTGGAGAAGTGGGAATTTATAAAAACATTTCACTGTGAGAATTCCTCTTGCACAAAAGAAGTTTTTGCTAAGGCTGATGCTTTGGGAATTAAAGATCTAGAAGTTAGGAAGAAGTTTCCTACAAGCACATGGGATATCACAGCAACTGGCTACTATATAAAGTTTAAGAGATTGATATAATGCAGTGCAAACGATGAAAAAGACAATGTGAGCTTTTTTATGTATGATTGGAAAAGAAAAATGTTGCCTTGAGAATATGTCTCCAGTAACATGAAACAGAAAAGATATAGGAGTGGCAGTTGATTAGCTTGCTTACAGAACAGATTCTTTCTTTGTCAACTGAGAATGGGTAGCAGTTGCTCCTTTAATTTGATCAGATCATCTGTGTTGCCACATGGTTTAATAACCTGTGATTCCCATTGCTATCTAACAATTCATCAACACTGAAGTAGACTTGTGGCAGGCAGTTTAGAAAGTTAGGAAAATCAATTATATATGTAGTACAAATATATCAAGATTGTGCTCCAGAAATGATCCTGTGGTATACAATGCTTATCAAATGAATTCAAGTAAGCACGAAATTCCGCTATTGTAAAATACCTCCTTATGACATCATTTAAATAAATCCAGTCTTACTAAGAATAAGAAAATGTAGTAGATGACAGGAAAAGAAAATTATTACATTTATTTTGTGCTGTTACAAACTAATTCTTTAAAATGTTATCCAAGAATCTGAATAGGGCATATCTCCACGTTCTATTTAGGATCAAAGTGAAACATATACCCCAAAATCCAAAAACAAAGCCAGTCCCTACACCAATATAAATTCCTGCACTAATGAACTCATCCTCGTGTTGTTCTTCACTGTCACCATTCAACTTTGGATCATGAGGCAGTTCGTCACCAAGGCAAGCTTCCGTTAGTGGAGAGCCACGTAGTCAGGATTTCTAACATAGGATGAGGAGTTGAAGGTCTGTAATTGAGTGTCTAGGGGGATTATACCCGACAAGTTGTTATAGGACAAGTTCAAGACTCCCAGATGACTTAACTGTGAAAAGCTAGTAGGAATTTTCCCTGAAAGTCCATTTATGGATAAGTCAAGGAAATTTATTGCCCTTAATTGACCAATCTTCAGAGGGATACTGCCAGTTAAATTGTTTGTTGAGAGGTCCAAACCAAGCAAACCCACAAGAGAAGTGATTTCTGCAGGAATTTCTCCCACCAACTCATTTCCTGAAAGATCTATGGTTTTCACCAATCCGAGTGTACTGCTGTACTCAAATTCTCTTCCCTTCCATACTAAAAATGCGCTCTCATCATACGAGGTATTCATTGTGACATCACCTTCATCGTCGATCTGAAAATACCAACTCTTGATTTTTTCGGTTGGGCTCTCTTCTTCAGTCATTGCAGCAAGATTGTTGATACATTTTGGTATGGTCCCCAATAACTTGTTTTGAGATAAGTCCAAGATTTGAAGTTTCGTGAGCTGGCATATGCTTGAAGGTATGCTTCCACTGAACTTGCTGGACCTTAAGATAACAACAATAATATCAGATAAGTTATTCCCAATCCATGCTGGAATTTCACCATACTAGTTGTTCTACCGTCAAATGATTTTTTCATAGGTGCAGCATTTCCAACATCTCCAATGATCTCATAGCATTAGGTATCTTCCTCGAAAAATTATTATTGGCTAAATTGAGATGTGTTAGACTTCTAAGTGTCCAACAACTGGGAAGCTCTTCATATAACAAGTTATCTGACAGGTCAAGGTATCCTAAGGAATCAAAATTCTAACAAACAAAAGAGATAGTCCCAGAAAAAATACTTCTGGAGAGATCAATAGTTGTCATGGTGGTAGGAAGTTGTGTTATTGGACCACTAAATTTGTTTGAACCCAAATCTATGCGAAGAAGAACACTCTTTCTTGAAAGATCTGGTATAGTTCCAACCGTATCATAGTTTAAGAAGTTGAGACCAGGCAGCTGGTCCTAGAACCAACTAGGAATGTTCCCCCAAATTCCAAAGGCTGACAAATCAAGCACGGAAATGTTATTCTGATTCAGCAACTAGTTTGGAAAGTGAGGACCCAATTTATAGTACGTTAGATGAATGAGGTGAAAAGTTTGCTAGAACATCAGGCAATGAACCGCCAATATGATTCCTTTCTAGGTTCAGGTATTCTAGAGAATCTGTCATGCATGACAAGTTTTTCATTATCTGAGATAGCTGTACATCCAAGCTACAAAAAGATACTCGCAACGACTTCAAATTACTAATTTTCCCGAAGCAGCTGGAAAAACCACTTCCGCATGCATTGCCAGACAGATCAAGGTGTTGCAGGGATTTCATATTCCATAAAACATCAGGAATGGGACCTTGGAAATAATTGATAGAAAGATTTAGACGAGCTAGGGATAACATGTTCCCTAACGCATCTAGTATAACACCATCTAAAGCATTAAAAGAGAGATCAAGTTCAACCAGATTGCTGATGTCAAAGAGCCAAGTGTATATAGAAGTATTTAGATAATTAGAAGAGAGATCAAGGGTTGTAAGGGAAGTCAAAAGAGTACTAGAAGGAAACTCAAAAGGACGGACCTCAGGGACAGGGAGCACAGAACCACGCAAGCTCAAGCCTTAGAGGAAGGGATGCTGGAACATTGCTTGTAGCCAATCGTTTGGCTTACTTAGATCAGCCCAATTAATGGCAAGACATCTCAATTGACGCAGATGAAAAAGCCACTTGAGGTTATTCACAAATAGGTAATCATTATAGCTCAAATCAAGGGTGTTTAAATTGGAAAGGTTGCCAATATGAGGAGGAATTTTTGTAAAATCACTACCAATACAAGATAAGTTTAAGTACTCCAACTGACTCAGAGAACTAACAAATTCTGGTATGCCTCCTGAAAATTAATTGTGACTAAGATCTAGATATTTCAAATGCTTTAATTCTTGCAAAGCAGGACTTATCTTACCAACCAATGGCTCAACTGCATAATTTGCAAAGGCTCCAAAGGGGCGACTGAGGTCAAGTCCGATGACATTACCAATTTGATTATCACAACGGACACCTCGCTGTGTGCAACAATCTTGATTAAATCCTTCATTTCCGCAAGAAGAAAGTCGTCCATGGACGTCCAACAACTCCCGTTTGAAACTGAGAAGAGCTTCTTTCTCCTTCTCGAGGCATTTGATTTTCCCATCACCAACTCCGGAACTGAACACAATGCCATAATTTAGAATCAGCGTTACACAAATGTCAAACACAACAAGCTGTTGAATGAACTTTCCTGCTATACCCATCTTAAGAATATTGAGCAAACTACTGATTAGGCTTAAACGAAACATGAAATATAAATTACAATTCACTAGTATTTTATGTTCTGTTATAGCTAAGTTAGTCAATAGAGCAGTGTAATGACCCGTCGGGTCGTTATTAATACTTTGCGAAACCATGCCCAATCTAGATCGAGGATTATAAAATAATAAGCTCCATGATGTGTTTTAAGAGTTAAGAGTGGGAAAAATCAATTTCGGAAGGGTTTGAAAATTCGAGCCCCGGAAATTGAAGCAGTCAGTGGACCACCATAGCGGTCAGTGGACCACCATAGCGGTCAGTGGACCACCATAGCGGTACCGTTATAGCGGCTCAGCGACCGCTTCTGTGATCGTGAGCGAAACGATAGCCAATTTCGTACTTAGCTATTTTTCTCTCCTTTTTCAACATAAGACTCTCAAGTGCTCCTAGGGTTCCTCATGAAAAAGAAAAACCATGGCCCCCAAGAAAAAGAAAACTCTTCTAATTTCTTTTCCACCCTTCCCTATGAATATTATCGCTCATGGAATCGGATAAAGGCTAAGAAGACAAGAAATTCTTGGAGAATCAAATATTTGTTCATCAAAAAGGTAGGTTATGGTTTACTTTAGTTAGACTTTGATTAGCAAATCGTATATACACTTAGAGTTGACGGGAGAATGCATGCTTAGGTCTTCGGACACGGAGTTTGGATGGACGGACTTGTAATGTGATTAAAATAGAGTATAATTAGGGCTATAATAAACATGATTTATTTTAATAGGAAGTGATGTTGTCGCTACGGAAATACCTCGTATTTACTTTATGCAACCCTAGAAGGGGGTGAATTCCGTTTGTATATCTTATTTTGTTGAACGTTCATATGGTTGTTTCCTTGGAATTAGGAGGTCATATTAATCGAATTATATGGAGTTGGGTTTACATTACGCCCATCAAGGGCTGGGATTATGATTGATTTGTCATATAGCTTCGTGCGGAGATACAGGTAACAGGCAAGGCTGAGTATGGGCATTGTGTTATCCGGCCTTGTGGCCGTGGGATTGAGTACTTGAATTACATATATGTATACGAATTGAAATCTGTGACCGAGGTTCGTTCCAGGGCAGAGATTTGTGCTCGGGTCCGAGTATTTCGGAACGAGTGGTACATGGACACCATGGGTCCCCTGCAGGTCATGGCTGCTGAGCAAAGATATCAAATAGCGTGTATGTATAGTGTGTTTGGGTCCTGTATCACATCTGCATTGCACTACATCTCATGATTTGTTGTTATATGTGTGTGTGTTACTGTCGTTGACATTGTTCATTTATTCAGTGTGTGTTGTTGAAAGTTTGGTGGGGAGGGGGTTACACAAGGTAAGTGTAGTGTCGGTTGTCAGATAGTGATTTATTTCCCAAGATACATCGTATTACAGTAGTAATGTGAGTAGGTGAACTCTTTTAACAACAAGGGTAAAAGTATAGTATACGACGAATGTGAAAGCGAGAGTTACTAGGTTATGATTTAGTAGAATACCATATGTTTGGGGAATAAAAGAAGTGAGCTTCGAGAGTAAAAAGGTAAGGGGCCGGTGTGGTAATGATCTTTATCTAGAATCTTGAGGTTCATTGACTTATCTACTTATCTTTTTAACTTTATGTTGTATTGCGTGAACTAATCTTAGTCGACCTATGATGCTTACCAGTACGTGTGGTGTACTAATACTACTCTTGCTACGCCCTTTTGGGGTGTAGATGTGTTGCAGGTCTTAGCTGAAGTTTCGCTGCATGGGTCTATCGGATATTCTCTTACAACTTCGCCTATCTCACTCCCGGCGGAGGCCGTGTCATTTATTTTGTCTTCTTGTATTTTAGGAGCTCTTGTACCTGTCTAGACTAGATCCCGGAATTTTATTGCGGATTTATTTGTATTGAAACGAGTCTGTAATAAATGGCTATTTTAAATTCTATTATTTTTTTAGGATGGTTGTCATATGCTTTTAAGTGTTGGGTTTTATTGGTAAGAGTTCGCCTACTAATTTTGTAATATGATAGGTGCCTGCACGACCCGTGGGTTGGTTCGTGACAAGCAGACTAAAGTAATCCCTTTTTTTCCTTTGCAAAGATGAGAAGACTTCTGTGCCAGTCAAAAAGTCTCATCCACTCCTATTATATAACTAAGAATAGTTTGAGATGCGCCCATTTTCTTGACCTCTTTGATGTTTTATGCTTCATATGGTTACCAATCTACTTTCAAGTCAACTAAGTTCTAGAAAGGCAGCATTAAATTAAAAATAACAGGACAAAACGAACAACTAATTTACAGGGCTCAAAGTCTGCATGCTTTCAGCCATTATATTTCTGCCTCGTGGTCTATGCCGGTTTGAGAATGATGAAACAATGTTATTGCCAATGGTTTGCTACTTTGCTAAATATTTGGAGCAAACCTTGAATCATCTTAACAAGCTAAATGCAGTAGCTCTGGGAATTGAACTTAAAAAACTGATTTAACAGTATAATTTTTCAATGGAAAGGGATTAATTGAAACCACTTCCTCCACTTAAGTCCAGCTTCGAAAACATTTTTCATTTACTTGTTAAAATAGCTTAAAATTACTCTTTTTACACCTATTGAACTCTAGTTGCCTTAACAGTAAATTTAGGCTTAAAATTATCCGTCCTTTTAATAGGATATAGACTTTTCAATTACTAGATCTTTAAACGTCTCGACTAAAAAAATTATTTATATTAATTTGTCACTCTAGGAATTCAAGCTAAAGTTGACAATTATTTTCAATTATATTTTGACAATTGTAATCAATTATATTTTAACATTTAAAAATTTGTAATAATTAAACATTAAAGAAGTATGCATAACTTTTAATAAGAAAAATTAATCTACCTTTGTCAAATAAGGAAACTTAATAAATTAAAACTTGTATTTATTATTTTCTTAATGACCATGAAAAAAACTAAAGGGATCATACCTGATATTAATTCATTGGTTCGCACATAATTGATCCAATCAATCAATATATATAATAAAGCTAGGCATAGACAATCCTATGTGACACCTCTCTATGGCCTCTATTGGCATTTATCTTTTTTCTCAAATTTTTCACCTTTTCTTCTTCATTTCTCTAATTTACTAAATAAAATAAAACATTAAAGGTATCATCCTCCACCCATAATAAAGACTCACTCACCATTTAATAGCATTACACTTCCCTATAACTATTGTGATTTAATTGATAAGAATAAATAATAGTGGCCGGGACAATGAAAGAAGCGGACAATATCTTATAGACATGAAGGAAATTAATGCTCTTAATATTCCTTGAACGGAAAAGGCTCAAATATGCCATCGAACTATTGGAAATGACTCATTTATGCCACTCGTCAATAGTTTGGCTCATTTATGCCATCGAACTATAGGAAATGGCTCATTTATGCCACTCATCAATAGTTTGACTCATTTATGTCATCGTCTGTTACCAAAATGACTCATCCATGTCATATTTCATTAAAGCTGGTTTTACAATACCATATATGACACGTGGCCTCCAACTAGATTATGGTTGTGGGTGGGCAGGGTGTATGGGTCGGATTTTTTCTTAATTTGATATTTAAAAGTGGGTTGGTTTAATTAAACGACGTAGACCTCTAATTGGATGCCACGTGTCATATCTTGTATTATAAAATCGGCGTTAATGAAAAATGGTATGGATGAGTCATTTTGGTAACGAGCAATGGCATAAATGAGTCAAACTATTGATGAGTGGCATAAATGAGTCATTTCCTATAGTTTGATGGCATAAATGAGCCATTTCCTATAGTTCGATGGCATAAATGAGCCAAACTATTGATGAGTGGCATAAATGAGCCATTTCCGATAGTTCGATGGCATATTTGAGCCTTTTCCGTTCCTTGAATAAGGTAGCATTGTAGCAATATAGTTCTTAAGGGTCACATGGTTAACTTTCAGAAAGAGCAAATAAAATGTTCCTAATCCTATATTTGCTCCAGTGGTAGAGCTAGGAATTTTGTCAAGGGTGTTCGAATTCATATAATCTATGTATTAAGGGGGTTCAATATGTAATATATGTATATAATACGTAATAATTTACATATCTACACGGTATATTTTTTCGGCAAAGGGTGTTCGGTTGAACACCCTTGCCGGGCTGTGGCTCCGCCATGTGGCTACGCCACTGATTTGCTCACATGAGTTAGGAAAGGGGTGATGAAGACCATCCATGCCTTTGTGTAAATTTCCCAAGAATATTAACACCATCATTATTGTTAAAACAACCTTTTGTGATGCGGCAATGAAAGTGGCAGAAGTGATGTTTGTATAGATACTATTTCATTCTTTCTTTCAGTGGAAGATAATGACAAAGATCTAGATATGCACATTTATGGAGAAGTCAAGTGATTGGTTATGATTCTGTGACATGTGAAGTTTCGATTGAAAATGCCTTCTTGGATGACTCAATTTCCTTAGGATGCTTTATCGATGGATGACGTCGAATGATGACCAACATGTTTTGTTGATAAATTAAGACTGCCCCTTCATCTGAATGCAAATACAATAACGCTGGATTTTTTTTTCACGGAAACATGGGTAAACATTGGTATGTTCTTGATATTATGATTTTATGTTTCATGAACACAAACACTTGCGTATGTATTTGATATTGTCACATGTAAATCATAACATGATTTTATACTTCATGAACGGATTGGAGTCTCGTAAAATCATTTCTATCCAATTTATCATATTATACTCTCTTTTCTTTTTCAGGTTGTAAATATCAGGTAGTATGTTTGAGATTTCAGTTATTTGTGCAAACAATTATCAAGAAAGTTAACCTTTTTTATCCTGATATTTTTTCGATAAAAAAATTCAAACCATTGATTTTTTTTATATTTTAGAGTTTCTTACTTTTAATATTTTGCTGAAGCTAATTTTGGGAAGTATGACAAGAATTGCGGGGTGTCAAATTTGAATCTTTAATCTTTTCATTTTCTTTAATTTGCAGGTGGTGATAGACAATAACATAAATAATGTGGACTGATCCAAGTAAAATTATTAGTGGCATACAATATAAGGGACAACTTGCTGGAACTAAACAACATCCGTTTTTATGGAGGGTAAATATATAAAAGGTATTGTCACTTTTTTTTTCCTTTGTTCTCTGAGTGTATTTCTTAATATTTTAAAATAATATAATTCAATTTGTTGCAATTATAATTAAATAAATATTGATTTATTTTATATATGTTGTTGAAACCAATAGATATTTTGGACCTTAATTGGAGATCGAAACTGGCATTGGTAAACTAAGAGAAAAGCTTGACACATGTACATTCTTCAACATCATCTTTTTCTTCAGAAAAAGTTGAATGGAGCGTTGCTTTAGAAATATTAAGGGGAATGCATATTTAGTTGAAAATTTGTTTATTTTTGCAAGGTAAAAAGGTTATTGATTTTTGAGTGATGCATATACATATGTATTATTGGACTATTTCTTTGGCATTGTGTAATCTATGACATTTCCAAGCTATAATTCTGATAACTTTTTATATAAAGAATTACATTTGCCTGCATATTCATATTCGTTTCATAAATTGCATAATGTCTCTTAAGACCGCGCATAACGCAGACAAATTCACTAGTATATATTATAAAGTTAGGCATAGACAAGGTGATGTGACACCTCTTTATGGCTTCCATTCCTATTTATTATTTATTTATTTATTTATTTTTGCATTTTTCCCCTCATTTTAAAATTAATGTATTGTCTATTAAATAATCCAAAGGTCACTCTCTTAATTCACTTAACTACACCTCCTAATTCTCTTAATTACACATTTTCCTTCCTTATTCAATACTCCTACTTAATTTTGCAGTTAGTAATGAACCGATGTAAGATTAAGGGTCAGCACGAAAATGCTTAAAATTTGAGGGGCAGATACATTTAATAGCAAAGTTGTTATCTTATAGAAGATTAAGGGTCAGCCAGATAATGCTATGTAATTGAGGGGTATAGGTTCATCATCATCATTGAATAGCAATGGAGAAAGTAAAGCAACAACAAAACCAAGAGACTACAATTCGGTTCTACCATGGCTATTGTTTACCCTCAAAAGAGAGCAACAATTATATTGAATTTATACGCAGTTTAAAGGATATGTGACCGAGCTTGTTAACAAGATAAAAACATAATCAAAAAATAAGAATAACGTGCAAAATTTAAAGAACAGAACCTATAAATCGAGTGCGAGTGACGATTCCGAATGGGAGAAGGATTTATCTCTTTGCTCGGACTAAAAGCAAAATTAGAGTGATGAAGCTTTTACGATATCAAGCGTTTGTTGTGGGAGAGATATTTAAATGTTAAACTATTAACTTGAGATGGAGATAAGATCAAGATGCCCTCTAATGGGGCTGTTACATATGGATTTATAGTGCTAGAGTCCTAAACTAACTGCACGACTCAAGCTGCAACGTGGGTAAATGGTTTCGGAAATACCAAACACGTCGATTGAGGGCGTGATTTTTGGAGAAGCTGGCTAAAGGATAAACTGAGACTTATCCTCTCGGACTCTCTTCGTGCAAGTCAGGTTTGTTCCCTCCGTCTTCACGGACTGAAAGATAATCACCCCGTGTGAGCCTTCAATGAACCGAGGTGAACTTTCTCGGATTCTCCTGTACACAGATAGTCCCTGCATTTCGGGAGTAAAGAAATGGATGCGGAAATGGATTGAAAAAACATCATTCTTCCCAAGACCATGCTTTATTTCGATCGTGTAACCGACTAACCCAAGTCCGAAACCTAATTAATGTTGTGTCATCGTCTGCCTTGGAAACGTGTACTTGGCAGAATCCTTCGGCCTTCCGCATTCTAACGTTATTAGAGACCTTCTCAAATCCAATTTCCTCATTATATAAAGTCATGCACTGTATCAGTTCTTCACATATTCTGAGTCTTGGCCTTTGACGCTTATTTGCCTTCCACACCCTTATTCATGATATCTTTTCCTCCCGTATTATTGGTCGATACTGCCCTGCCTCCAAATTCTCCTCCACCATCTCCTACTGAACCATATGACATGAAAGATCTCAAACTCCAAGCGGTGAAAATTGTTCCGGCTGGGTCTAAATATGAGGATGATTACAAAGTTGGCCATCACTATAGCCATGTGAGGTATTTCGAATCTTTTGCCATTGATGCCACAATTCCCAGGGTAAAGAAAAGGTGCCATTTAGATGACGGTGTTGAAATTTCCCCTATTGGGCAGGGTGTGCGGATTAATCACCACATCCCAGGCTATTCTCTCGTATACACTTACCCATTTTCCATCGGGTTTATGCTTTCGGTTCATCAGGTGATTGAAGATCTGTGCTGACGTTATCAGATTTGCGTTACGCCTCAGATATGGAGACTCGTTTACTGCATCCAGTTTTTAGCCGATATGATCGGAGTCCCATTTACCTTGGACCATTTAGTCCATATTACATTTCCCGGGTCATCCGTAGGGGTATTATACATCTGCTCCCTGGAGGACCTAGGGGTCTGATCAACTCGGAGGACGACTTTGATCGAGAGTGGTTGTATCGGTTCGTTAGGACGAGGACATCCTAACTGTAACGTACCAACCCCGATCCTTTACCGGACGAGTGAAATTCTGAACTAACTGCTGTCGAACCCGAACTCATACCCGAAATCTTTGAATGGGTAACTTCCGTGTTGGGTGCTTCTGAACATATAGGTCGTTCATGGAAAGACCTGGGCCCGATTGGATGCAGGGGTGAGAATCATGGTAAATCCCATTTTTTGGCAAAATACATCAAATCCCACTTAAACTATGCCCAAAATGTCGAGTTCACACTCAAACTATACAGGCGACTTATTACACACCTGAACATCTAAAAAGTGAATTTAAAACCACCCGACAAGCTGATGTGGCACAAATTATAAAAATAATTGAAAAATAGGCGCGTTTTAATTAAAATTTATTTATTATTTTCTTTTTTTAATTACAAAATACATATTTTTATAATCCCCACCCACCCTATCCCCACCCTTCCTCACCAAACTCATCTTCTTCGTAGAATATTTGTTCTTAAATCCAACCAAATACACCTTAATCCTCGGCCAAACAACCCAAAATTTCAGGTTTCGAATTCCACTCGTCGATTCGGATCTTTTGAGATATTACCCATTTAAATAGGAGTTTGTTTGTGGTAACCCGAAAATTGGAACTCGAAGCTTTGAGCTTCAAAAATGGCGGACTGTTTTTCTTTGAGCTTTCTCAACCTTAGATTCAATGGTTTACATTTTCAGTTCCAAATATTCTTCTCCTAAAATCAAAGAACTAATCACGAATTAGCTTTAACAATTTTTAGCAAATCTAATTGACTTTCTGAAGCTCCATTAATGGTGGACGAGAAGCAAATGTTCCAATGCGATGATCGAATTAGCTTCAACAATTTTTAGCAAACCAATTTGACTTTCAAACTCCTTCGTTGTTCAAAACCCCAGAAAAAAATCCATATATATGTAGCAATTACTAATAGTTTCAGCTATGGTTTTTTTTTACATGCTCAAAGGACACTATCTAGAGAGAAACAATGGTGGGATTTTTGGGTCATCACGCATTGATGATTTTTCGATTATCAAATCCAAGTGGTCGGACCACTCTCCCATCCAATTTTCGGTGTCCTCACTCTCTACCACAACCTTAGACTGACGCTGCGGCAACTTTCAACACCACCTTTGTTTTCTTCCATCAAAATAAATTTTAAAGTTTGGTGGGTCTTTTAATTTTTTGTGGTAGAGGTGTGGGTTTGGTTATGGTGGTGGTTTAATGGTAGATTGATGGCGTACAATAAAGGAGAAGCAATTGGGATGACATGGTTTTTTTTTAAAAATGATATAGTATATGACGTGGCGATGATATGGCACGAGTGTAAAACACCTCCCATCGTGTGACTGGTTATATGTGTGTTAGGGTGGTATTAAATTCACTTTTTAGATGTTTAGGTGTGTAATAGGTCGCATGTATAGTTTGAGTGTGATCTCGACATTTCGAGTATAGTTTAATTGTGATTTGATGTATTTTGCCCCCATTCTTTTGCTACCATTATTTACAGTTTCCAATCTTAACTGGTTCCTTCGTGTATCAGGGCTTCCTGTGAAGAAGGCACCAACGGTAAGGGCTACCAAACTAAACCCCAAATGCGTTGTCGAAGGAAGCGTTGATGGTTCAGCCAAGGCACCGAAGAGAAGAGACATCCTAATGGCGTCAGTTGTTGGTCTGAGAATTAGTGCCAGGGTCAAATCTCGATGGATCTCTTGGAGAGCATCCTCTGAGGAAGGTCTTGCTCCGATCATGGAGATCGAGGACGACCCCGAAGAAAAAGCTACTGCGACTCCCAATGACAGTGTTCCTCCTCCGGCCCGAACAAAAAAGAACTTCCTCGAGGAGATTTCCCGACTTCGGGCAGAGAACGAGCGACTTAAAGTAGCTTTATCCGGAGATGGTGACGAACCCAAAGATAACGAGGTCTAGAGCCCGAGAGTTTAGGATTTTATTTCGTACGGTCGCTTTGACCGATGTCGAGTTTCTCGTTGCTTTATGCGATCGTTTTTACCGATGTCAATTTTCTTATTGATTTGCTTGGTACAGTCGTTTTGACCGATGTCAATTTTCTTGTATGGATGCTCAATAGAATTGAAGTTTTCATTTATGGATTGGCTCGTAGCTTGATTTATTCTTTTCTAATTTAACTTGGCTCTGGGTCCGCCTGTTCAATCTTGAAAGTTATCTCATTGAGGCTAGACGGAATACGAACATACCATCATGTTACTTCAACGACATGGGGCACGTCGGTTCCGATTGGCCGCTATGGGCACGCGTCGGCCCCGATTGAATGCCTTCGGATGAGCACGTGTCGGTTCCGATCGGGTTTAAGGGGCGGCAGACAAGGCACCCCTCTCTCATAAATACTTGTTCACTGCCCTCATTTTCCCACGTTTCACTTCCGATCAGTTTCCGTCCATCTTTCAAATCTTGAACTCTCCTAAAATTTGCAATCTTCAAATCTTCATTATTTAAACAACTTACCATCTTCAAATCTTCATTGTTTGAGCCTTTATACCTTCAAATGTTGCTATAAATCTTTCAACTTTTCAACCGAGCTTCTTCATATCTTTTACAATTTCATGTTTTGACCTCTATACTTTCTTACATTCTTCTCTTCGTTTTGTTTGTATTTCGACACCTTTTTTCCCAAATTCATTTCTCTTCTTGGAAAGAAATAGCTTCAAGTTCTAGACCTTTCTCTCGTGAGAATACTCCGGTCGATTCCCCTCGAGCAGTTGATACTGCTGCCAAGGTTCCTTATGAACTACGAGAAAGGGATGTGATGCCGTTATCTTATAACTTCGACTCGGAGTTTGCTCTCGAGAAGCCCCCGAAGGGAGACAATAGAGACCGGGGTTATGATGTGAGGTGTTACCCTATGGCTATCACTGAGGTGATGCTACTGAGGGTCCTATCTGAGTGTGGTTGGGGCGTCAATCCAACACCACCACCAGGTGGTAAGTAGACATATGGCCCTTCGGAAATCATAGTTCCGGGCCCCAACAATGATATCACAACCCTTGTAGAGGGATATTCAAGCGTGTACACTTTCGTTTTCACATTCAATTTGAAACCGACAATTGATGAAGTTATTTTGGACATATGCCAGACATACCAACTATGTCTCAGGCAGATTGGACCGAATGTATGGTGCGTGGTTACATGCATTTAGTTTTTGGCCAACGAGGTCAATGCTGAATTTACTTTTGATCATTTGATCTGGCTTTATTCGCCCCATTTCTTTCGTAGGGGAATAGTGAAGCTTTTAAAGCCTGGAAAGTTCCCAATTCTTTCCAGTGTGGATGATAAAGACCGTGGATGGCTGGTACGGTACGTCCATGTCAAGACCGAGAAAATTATCCCTTCGAGTCATCGCCTCTTCACCGAGAAGTGGAACAAACGACGTAAGTGACTTCGATGCTTAAGAGTTTACTTTGGTTCGTTCTAAGCATTTATTTACATTTTTTCTTTGCTTTATAGCCAAAAAATGGGTCCCCCGCTTCATTGATAACCTCAAAGAGTGGTTCGAGGACCTCATGGCCCAATGCCCTCATGTGCTTCGTTCTTGGACCTACTTGTCATCGAGCAAATGGGAGGTGAAGAATCATGGTGAGCCTTTTTTTTTGCTCATGACTTCCTATTATTTTTGTAGGCTTAAAGCGAAACAAAACCCAGCTGAGAGATCCTCCGCCAGCGTCCCTAAGGGGAGTTCGATGCTCGACCTGGCCGACACCGAGAAACTAGTTGCCGAGGTGGCCCCAAGTAGGAAATAGAGTAGGTCTTCACAACCTTCGTCTTCCATGGGCCCAAAAAGAAGGAAGCCCGTCGTGGCCCACAGTGAACCTTTACGGTCACTGAAGGATTTGTCCGAGAAGGATGAAGATGACTTCGTAATCGCCTTGAAGGATGAAGATGACTTCACAATCGCCTTCTGTGTGCAACAAACTGTGCCACCTAAGGTTAACCCTACTATGGCTGGTGCAGACTGCTCCCAACAGACTTTAGAGAGCCCAGTCCGGATGTCTGGCGACGCCATTGTAATCGAGAACGATCAATCCGGTGAGGAACATGACATCGATGCGACTAATTTTCCCGGGGCTTCTTCTTCCCCCTCTTTACACGGGGAAGACCTCGATGTTATGTTGGAAGAGGTTGGCCTGGATGATGTTGTTAGGGCTGACCCCATGGGTTTTAACCTGTCTATCCCCCAAGGTAGGGGATGGTATTTGCATATTACTTAATTGAGTTCTCGGCCCCACCTTCTAGGCATGTTTCCTGCTCCAAGCTTTGACCCAAGGAGGTTGAAATCTACCGTCATTTCTGTACCGAAGGATATGTATTTTTTATCCCATTCAGTTGGTGTGGCCAGCTATATCCGACCTTTAATGTCCCACGAGGATCGGGAAAATATAGATAGTGTGTCATGGTCGAGCCTCTGCTTGAGTATGCACGCTTGCCACCGGGTATTTACTGGTGAATTGCCCTTTTATTTCATACCTTCTAAATTGTCATATTGACCCGTTCTCAAATGCAGGCTGTAGTGTTACTACACAAGAGATTTCTCCGGGGTTCAAAGGAGAGTGGTGAGCTGCGAAGTCAGCTTGACGAGACACGAGGTCAATTGGATGCCCAGAGTCATGAAACCCAATAGTTTAAGACCCTTCTGCAAGAGGCTAAAAAATGGCTATTGGAGTCCCATGATATTTCCATCCTCAAAGCCGAGGTTGACGCCGTCAAGGCCGATCTTAATGTTTCCAGGGCTGAACTTAAGGTGGCAATAGCTGAGCTTGCCCTTGCTAGGGAAGAGAGCCTCCGAGCGGGAAATGAATTGGCGGCCATAGCCGAGAAGTACACCATCCTTCGGGTGGACAAAGAAAGGCTGGTCATAGAGGCCGAGGTTTCTTTCGAGGCCTTTGAAAAGTGGGTGGCTGCTATCTCTGATCTTAGGCAAGAATTTAATGCTTTCAAGGCTGAATTTGAAAGGTTGATAACCGAGTATTCTGCACAGGCAAAGGCTCTAAAAATGGCCCAGAAGGCAGTGGCTGTTCAAGCCAAGGTCGTGGAAGATTTGACCACCTAACTGAACAAGTCTTTGGCAGCTCGCTTTCGGATCCAAGGTCAAGCTGTTGCCGATGTCCTAGCGGCCACTGACTGTTCCATTCTAAAGGCCGAGCACATGAAATGGTTGACTCAGATTCACACTTTCCATGAGATTCAGGAGCAAGGCCTCGAGGGCACTGGGGCCAAAATCGCTCAAGCAGAGGAGATGGAAGCCAAGACGAACAAAGCTGTCAATGGGGAAAGCTTCGGGAATGACCCCTCAAACCTTGAAGATCTAGCCTCCTCGGAAGAGGATAATCTTTTGTTTTTGTGTGTTGTTTTTGTTTTCAGTTTTTTGTAGCCCCACATGTAAAATTATAAATGATTCGGCATATTTTGGGCCGATGTGAAAATTATGAATGATTTGGCATATTTTGGGCCGATATGTATATATGATAGCTTTTGGTTTGTGTAACCTTTTGATGTGATTGAATACAATATGGATGTTTTCGGACTGACAAACCGAAGTTATAGCAATGTGAACTTCGAGTATTAGCAACTTTGTGGCCGTTTTTTGGGCCTTTACATCATCATGGACCGTGCTTTACGCTCGTGAATTCGGACGTCTCCAAATTAGAGCATTTTAAGCCGATATTTTTCGACCTTAGAATTTAGGCAGTGATCAGGCTTAGTCCGGACTGTTAACACATTTATGTTTGCATCGAGCTTAAATTCTCTTAGAAGTTGTTCGTGCTCGTAGTTTATTTTACCGTATTGTAGCGGATAGTCCCTTGCGGAAAGGGTATAAGTGGAAATATGAATAGCCTTTTGTTCAAAATTGAAATTTCACAATATTTGAACTAAAGTGTTTTTCTCATTTCATAATCACAAATGATTACAGAACCTAAGGGCATGACTCATTTAGCCGTTTAGCCTTTGTAAATAATCTATCCGGGCACGACTCATTCGGTCATTTGGCCCTTACAAATAATCTTTCCGGGCACGACTCATTCGGTCGTTTGGCCCTTACAAAGATAATCTAACACAGAAACCCTTCAATGCCCTCGGTTCATCTCATGGGGCTTGCTCTAGTCCCCGCGCGTTTATGTTTAAAGTGGGAGAAAAACACTATCGTTATTAGGTTGGTCCCCGAGTCCCATTTCGTAGCACGCTCTTCGACATTAAGTAACACACTGTACATTGTTGGCTCATTAAAAACCTTTCCAGAAAACCCAAGTTGGGACAAAACTGGGCTAAGGGAAAAAGAGTGCAGCACGTGTTTTCCGACCTAAAATCGGTTATGTCCTGCTTCGTTTATACTGCATAGGGTTTAGCTAACGAGTTCGAAAATTTACCAAGGTTAGGTACGTACCTTGTAGCAATGTCTCTTTAGGTGTACCACATTCAATTGTTCGTACACAGTGACCGTTCATTGCCCTCGGCGATAAGATCTTTTTCCCCTTATCCGGTTCCTTATACGTCCTTAAATTTTGGGTCGAGTTTTTTTCGTTGGGGTTCTTCTATGTGCGTTATTTCAAAGGACCAAATCCCCAACTTAAAATGTCGAGGTTTGTCCTTTGGGGGTTTTCTCTACCCTTCGTTGTTTTTTGGCGTTTAAACGGGTTAAAGCGGCCCCGCAATTCCCCTAAGTCGTTTACACTAGCTTTATCTTTGATTCTCGGGGGTATTGGGAAAACGGGCGGGGCCCCCTCTCCCCCGGGGTTGAGCCGCGTAGACCGAAAGTGTTTTTGGGGTTGACTTCGGGGGTTCTTTTACCCCCGCTTTTCTGGGTGTGATGGGCACCCGACCCCATTCCCCCGGGG
>NC_081352.1:6318213-6341368 GCF_029784015.1 Lycium ferocissimum
GTGCACCCCTTAAAAAGTTTACTTCCCCCCTTCATTATTTTATTTATCCGGGCCCTTTTAGGGTTTTTTAAAAAAACAAGAAAGATAATTTTACCACAATCCCCCTATTAAATGGTCTATAATTGTATTGGAGTAAAAACATTTGAAATGAAAGAACAAATGCTAGGCAAACAAGAAAAAAATTTGTCTTACCTTGATATGTGAAAATCGATAGCAAGAAATGAAAATGTTTATAAAGGAATAGTGGGTACAAGAAAGTGAACGGAGGGAGTAGAAAATTAGGAGTGTTTTTACTAGCTTACTCCTAATTAAATGCCTAGAAAAAAAAAAAAAAGCTTAATAATTCTTGATTATGTAAATAAGGGTCATTTTGGAACAAAATGAAAAGCCTAAAAAGTCTCTTATTATGAAACCTTTTTAATGCTGGTATGTGAACTCACAAAATCAGCTCATTGATGTAATTAATACAAGGGTAAAATGAGAAAGAGCTAGTTAATTTAATCTTAGGTAGATAAAACGATGAATATTTTAAAATAAGTATTTTTAGTAAAGTAAGACAAATATTTAGAGACATAGGGAGTAATAAAACTCCCGAGGGACTCTTTCATCATGTTTCAGCAGCAATGTTGCTAGAAATCTGTAATTTACCGTTTTATATATGCCAAATTTTGTAGAATCTTTTGAGTTTCTTTTTATGCTAGATAATAATAAAGGCGTTAAATGAGCGGGTTAGCTTAAAATTGGACGGGTTAAAATGAATTATGTTGATAAATTGACAATTCAAAAGTTATTTGCGTTGAAATTAACTAACAAACATTACTCAATCTGTGTGATTTAAAATTTATTTAAGTACCCTATCAAATAGTGAGAGCAAAAGATGGATCGATTTATTGATAATTGATGTTGGACATATTTCCTTAAATTTCCATATCAAAGTAATCTGTAGTTTTAGAGTTAATACATCAAAAATTTCCTAAATTATTATACTATTGTTTTTAGAGTTTCAACCTCTCAAAAGTTCTTGGAAGCTTAAAGAAAATATGTTCTATGCCTAGCCATCAGAAAAGATAATATTTGAATTATTTAAACAAATATGAACTTGTTAATATTTTTGTTCCAATTTTAAAATTATGTACTCCTTCCGTTCTATTTTAGCTGTCGTTTTAACTCTTTTCATTCCTAAAATAATAAAATTTAAGGTATAATTTACTAAGTTTTTCCTATTAATTACATGTTTTCTTAAAATTAAGTAATATTAAAATGAATTACTTCTTTAATATTAATGATGTATATGTGACACACTTCTTAAGAAAGCTAATTAAAGACATTAATCAAAGTATAATCTGTTTGCTTTTATTCTTTTGTTTCTTCCAAAAAAATTTCCTAAAACTAGAGATAGCCCGTGTTTGAAAGTTTAAATAGTCGAAAAACACATTAAAAAGAAAGATAATTTTGAAAAATTTAATTAATATATCTTCAAATTTTGTAAAATTCAATCATTTTGAACTATAAAAAAAAGTACTAACTTATTTTGAATTCTAAAGTAACACGTATTATCTCATTTTAAGCTAAAAGCGATTGGAACAAGCGAGTCCTATGATTTCAAACTTCCAGGGAGTATAGTCTAACCAACTTTACTTTGTTGTGTTCAGTTAATACGTTTTAAATGGAGGGTGCATGCACTTGATAGAGCTTGTGGAAATGGAGATGTCACACACATTTTACCTATTCCTGACACTTGTTACTCTGTGCCTTTGTTATATAATAATCGGATAATGCCCATTCCAAGCATGGACTCAACGACATCAGTGTTGTTATTTCATTGTTTTTATTGCTAATTTTTAAACCTTAGTAATTCCTTGCTGATTAAATTACCAAGGGACTTTAACTCTTTCATTACGTTTGAGCAGCAATTATGCTGATATGTGTATTGGGCAAAATACAGATGATCACGAAACGCTCTGTCCATCCTCGGTCATGGTCATCATCAAGGTCGGTTAGCAATGATTTGCTTCCCCGCCTTGTGAGCTTTATTATGTCCCCCGAAAGATCCTCGGAGAATAGACTCGGATCGGGTGGGCTAGGGAAAATCCCACGTGGGCCTGGTCCGTAAAATATCGGATGCTTGCCACTGCCCTCCGGACCGAAGGGCCTATTTGTGCTATACACGCCTTGTAGCGTCGGCATATCTCTAAGATCACTTCGTCAACGTCGACTCTGATTTTCATCGAGAATGGGTACGTATGGATGAAGGAATATCCCGGCCAGTTGGAGGTAACGCCCTCCCTCCAATTGGTGTTTCTGCACGAGTTCGAAGAAGACCTTGTGGTTGTTTCTAGAATTGGGGTATATAAGGCTAAAGGAATACCTTTTTCTTTTGCTTTTTCTGGTGACCGGAGTTGGATTTTCAGGTGGTTTGCTTCTTGCAAGTGGGGAGTTATGTTCAGAAAAAATGAAAAGTAAAGAGAAGTGAAGACGTGGGTGAATATATTAATAGGCAAGGATGATGCCTGGGGTCATCATTCACCTCGGGACCCGCAGAGAGGAATGCAGATCGGTGCCCATCTAGGAAGGGGCACGTGGTCTGGAGGAGTCAGAATACCAGGCAGCGTGTCTAGTCAAATTAACATGTGGCATAGGGGACAAGTCATAAGGTGAGTCAGCATGGCAACCACCGGTAGTAGTACCGTCGTACCGGGGAAAGCGCCAAGGCCGGTAGGTCGTTAGGATAGCTCTGGATGAGAGCGTAACGGTATACCATTACGGGCTGAGTCAAGCGCTACGGATACGGTACAATTGTGCTTAATGGTTCTCTTCGTTGCTCATTATTGCCATGTATTTAAAGCTCATTATGGGTAGGGGCAGGATTCATGGAACGTGTACCCCTAGCCTCTAGTATAAGTAGGAATTGTCATTCTCATTGTAAAGGACACGAGATACAACATGATATACTCAGTTCTCCTACTTATTCTTTGCTTAAATCTTAATTCCACTGTCACCTTTTTACTAGCTCCGGTGCACCGGTCTAACCGGAACGACAAAGTTTAAGCCCAGGAATTGCTATCTACATCCAAGCTATTTCTCACTATTTACTTTATGTACATATATTTACATAAGCTTAATACGAATATCGTAATCTTATTGTTCACTTTAATGCGCGTGTCCTTGATCACGTCTACAAATTCAACTGAACCGTTTTCAGAACAATATGTGCTCCATATATAGTATAATCGAAATTTATTGAATCTTATAGTATACTGTATTAGATTTATTGTTATAACGTGTCAATGGGAACAAGTCAACTAGTGCAAGGATGTTGCTGCTAATAATTGGCTAAAGTGGCACATCTAATTGCATTTAATTCAAGGGGAAAGGGCCAAAAATGTCCTATTTGGAAAAAGGGTTAAAAATATTCTTCTAATTTTGGTTAAAAATATCCCTTCCGTCATTAAAATTTTCAAAGATACCCCCGTCTTAATGAAAATTCGCAAAATAACCCGATTTTATTTTAAATCATCTCAATTTAAACCTGACCCAACTAAACAAAAACCCATATGCGATTAACTTGTTCCTGAGTCCTACATCTGGAGCCACTAGGCACAAGAGCGGGTAACTCATATGCGTTTTTTATTTAGTTGGGTCGAGTTTAAATGAAGCGGGTTTTAAAATGAAATCGGGTTATTTGGGGGATTTTTATTAAGATAGGGCATATTTGAAAACTTTAATGACGGAAGGGTATTTTTTACCCAAATTTGTAACAGAGGATATTTTTAGCCCTTTTCCCAAAATAGATGGGTATTTTTTACCCTTTTCCCAAAGCAGTATTATTCTCTTATGTCGTCATAATTTAATGATTTAAGCAATATGATTTATCTCTAATGGTGTGATAGATAAAATAAGTTCACCTTTAATCGGAAGTTTCGTCTTCAAATTCTAAGAATGAAAAAAGTTATGAGAGAAACCCATTTCCTCTTTAATGGATCTTCGTACGACACAGAATTTAATTAATCGAAGCTCTCAAAATGGATATTACGCACCGAGGGAAATTAAAAAAAGAAAACGTTAGTGAGTTTACGTTCCTGCTTCACCTAAAAAGTTGGAATAGATCTTAGAACGCTACTAAATGACCACACAAATTTGGCCCAAATGTGGCCACACTTGTAAAAAGACTACTACAACCCTTAATCTGATTTTGCAATTTTCCCCAACAATATTCCCTCCAAAACACACTAGTAAATAGAGTAATTTATTCCAATTCTCAAAACACCTTGAGCAACTAAAATTGATCCATGTTCACACACATGAAGATGAAAAGTCTTTACATAAAATTATACACTTTGCGTCTAAACGTGCGTGAATTCAAACGAACCCCTCAGCTCTATGTACATCTGCCCCTGCAGATAAGTAGCTCATGCTTGTCAATTGTTCCCTGACAAAACCAATTCCGTATGTCTTAATACACCATTGCCAACAGAAGTAACAAAAATGTATTTTCCTTTTGTCCACGAAATTCTTGGGTTTAAAATTAAAACAAATAATCTGGTAATCTTTTAAACAAAAAGAAAAAAATGATTCATTTCATCACAAAAATAGTCAAAGCTATACAAGGGCTAAAAACGACGGTGCATTCTTGTTTTTGCACCTGAGAAACTGGACTTAAGAGGTAATTGTCTTTTCTCTCACCTAAGACGAAAATGATAAATATTTACCATGCCCCCTTGAAACACAAAAAAACTGATGGATGTTCTGGTTCAGCACCTCGCTAAGTGCTTCCCTTTACTGTGCTGCCTCGGCTCGAAACCAATTGTAGTATGCTTTGTTTATCTTTTCCATATATTTTCTTTAAATAATAGTTGGCTGTTATAGACAAAAAAAAAAAAAAAAAAAAAAAAGCATAAAATGTAATTTTTTTAATTTAAATGTTATAAAAAATGATAAAATTATTTAAATTTTAAATCTCAAAGATATACATACTTGAAAGAATAAACATTCAAGAAAGTTATTTCAATAAATTCATAACTAAATTTATAATGTTTTAAGCTCTAAGGCACACATTTTAAATCTTGAAAATTAAATTCTTTCAAGATTGATGGAGATTTATAAGTGTAGCTTGTTTCGTAGATTCCAATCTCTTAATGGTGATATAACGCTTGAATTGATGAAGATTTGCGTCCAAACTTCCAGCAAAAAATAACATTCACACTCCTTATTAAAGTATCAAATTAAATATTTGATTAAAATCTCTATAGTTATTGTTGGTAATTATAGATATTCTATTTTTATAAAGATAATTAATTATTATATTACCAAAAAAAAAAAAAAGGTAGTTGTTATTGGGTGGGTGGGTGGGTGGGGGGAGGGGGAGGTAATTTTACAAAAAGCGTCATATACATACATTTATCTTATTATAGAGTTTAAATTAAATTCATTAACATCAACTTTATTTCTTATGATTGTTATTTTACTAAAAGAATTATGAAAAATATTTTTTTTAAAAGGTGGGTTGTCCTCTCAATTTTTTAAAACACTAATGTCATTAAATTAGCATAAATGACCGCAACTTGCCGTACTAACCTCATGTGGGCCATTGTGGCCAAATTTACAAAGAGCGTACTATTAAGAACGAGGCTTTTTAGCCCGGTCCGAGTAAGCCCACTAGCCTCCAGTTTTCCTTCGGGGCATTGCCTATCGATCAATCATTTATTTATATTAGACGAATCGGAGTATGCGGGCTGTGGGGCTGGGCGTTCGGTCGGTTCGGTTCGGTTTCCTAAATTTGGTTCGGTTTTTCGGTTTGTAAAAAATGGGAACCGAAACTGAATCGAAATAACTTCGGTTCAGTTCGATTTTTGCAATTTCGGTTTGGTTTATTCGGTTTAGCTATGGAAACTTTCCCACAGCCACAAATAGGCGTTTGGACAATTTCAAGCAATTTTTAACAAACATAAGCTAAAATTAGAGCGATGTTTTCTAAGCTCAGAGGAAATAGGAAACAGTAACAGTACTAGTACATCTCAACAGGAGCAAAGCCGTCACATATAGAGAGACCAGAAAGAGACATACAAAATAAATATATAACGCAGTCACAACACAGACCATACATTAGCTAAAAGGGTTGTTGATTAGAGCTAAGACAAAATCATTGGCCTATCTAATTTTTTTTGCTTGGGTAGATATTAGATAGGGTTTCACTAATTGGGTTAGATATTTTATTTTGGGATTGGAATTTGGGCCTCTTTAGTTTATTATTTATGGGCAGAACCCCAATATATATATATGTGTGTGTGTGTGTGTGTGTGTGTTTCAAGAAAACAGTGGCTTGTTAAAATTCGGTTTTTCGGTTTAACCGAATTTAATTTTGCATAAACCGAAAACCGAACCGAATTGTTGAAATCTTATAAATTTAAGCCGAACCGAACCGAAGTTAATTTCGGTTTCGGTTTTTCGGTTTATTCGGTCCGGTTCAGTCGGTTTTTTCAGTTTGAATCGAAATATGCCCAGCCCTAATGCCAGGGTCCTTGTCCCGATTAACAGTTAGTATTTCAGTATTCTTTAGAGGCTTCATAGACTAGAGTGGCAGTCAGTCAGTGTTCAATAGATTTTTGAGTTACCTGTTGGCTACATCTATATACTTTCAGACTTATCTTCGTATTTCGTATTTATGATTATTCAGTAGATTTTTCAGTAGCTCATCATGTTTATCAGTTATATTCCGCATAGTTATTTCCAGTATTTAGTTCAGTTCAGTATTTAGCAAGTAGTAACACCATGTGCTATTGTCTTATAAAATTTTATGTTATCATTTTTAAATTAGAATTTAAATTAAAAGAATTATGAATATTCATTTGGGCCCAGCCCGTTTTGATAGCTCTAGCTCTAGTTGTAAGAAGTTCGGTTGAACTCGACTCATTTGGGCTCAGCTCGATCCTACGCCTATGTAGAGGTAATAGCTGCAGATCAGGAGGGCGACGTTTACAAGAGATATATTTTTAAGTTTTATAAATGTGTACACATAAGAAAAAAAATTCATTTTGTTTGAGATAATTTAAATTTTTAAAAAATATACAGTCAAGCCTCTTTATAATGACATTACTTGTTCAGATATTTTTTGGCTGTTATATGATCGAGGTAATTTTATAAAAAGTGATACCACAATAGTAACAAGCATTGTAGATTTGTAGTTATAAGTAGAATGCTATTACAGAAAGGAAAATTTTAATATGAAAAAATGATTCCAAGAAAAATTCAATTATAATAGTAACATTTATCAATATAGAAATTTTTGTTACATTTATCTAATAAATAAATTTTACTAATTTTATTGTTGTTAAAAGTACAAATACTTAATTTTCTCAACCAGGTATTTGGTTTTTTGACCAAAAAAAGAATTTCATTATATTTTGCTCAAAAGCAAACGCCGTAAGTTCTCTTCTTTTTTAAATCACAAGGACCAAAAAATAAACTGAAGGATCAAAAAGTGTTATTTCTCCGTGGACAATATATCGGCTATTGTCGTTCGTAAAAGGAAAAATGCGAGGAACTACGTATAAATAGGACGAAACTGGAACTCTTAAATTTTTACTAGTCCAGCTACTTTGTGGCATCAATGTACTGGAGATTAATCTTAGGTATCTTGAGTACTCCTAATTCATTTATACGGAGGAAGCTCTTTTTTTTTTTCTTTTTTTTTTTCCCTTTCACTTTCGTTTATTTCCTGCCTTTTTATCTCACACTTTACATTCAATTAGCCAAAATAAAAGACACAGCCGTTTAGCTATCTAAAACAGATAACCATTGTTTATCACCGATCATCACCATATGAAAAGATGGAGGGAAAGATATCTAACATTAATTATCTATGGGAAAAGATATCAATATTAATTATTTGAGAATCTCCATGTATTGGGAGAAAACTAAAATTGAATTGATAAGAGAGAGTTCATGCAACTTTTAAATTAAAATGAAATTTGGGGGGAAGGGTAGCAATATCATTAAATTAATATAAATGACTGCAATTTATCTTACTAACCTCATTTGGGTCATTGTCGCCAAATTTAGTGTGGTAGAAATACCTTTTTGTTTTAGAAATATTACGCAAAAAAGACACCGACTCTGAAAGATTAAAAGAAAATAAGGACTCGTATAAGATTTTAATCTGCGAACAACTTTAGAATACAATAATCAAGATTTAGTTAGTTTTAAAGTCCTAAATTAATTCAAAGTATAATATCCTCACATTATATTTATTCTGCCCTTTGTAATTTTGTTTTTATTGTGATGTTTTAATTAGTTTTTCCCATTTACTATGCTATTTCTAATTAAAACAATGTCATATTTAACACTAAGTTGTTACTTTAAAATTTCATGTGAAGTATACATAGATGTAAAGTCCTTGAAATGGTACATTTATGCATTTAGCTATTCCGATATTCTTTATACTGTTGAACATATTATCATTTCGGGCCAACAATCCAAGAGATGATGTTAGTGATAGGTTGATCTCTAATGACCTTCCATGAATAGTCCCTGCCGTGATTAACAATGTCAAGATTTGCCACTAATGTGTAGTTAGTAGATCGATAGAGCTGTAATATAATTAATTACCAGAAGGAAATTGCATTTGAACACTCAAAGACAACACAATTTGACTGAATGTTTAGGCCAATAGCATTAAGATACGAAATTTGTAGGAAGCTTGCCATGGTGGTGTAGCTAGAAAAAAGTATTTTATTTTATCGAGTGCTCTAATTTTTCAAATCCTGTTGAAATGTTTGCCATGTAGGTTGACATAGTTGAAACGACATGTAGGCTGACTTAGCTGAAGAAACATGTAGGCTAAATCAGAAGATTAATCCATAAAGTAAATGTTTTTATATAAAAAAAAAAACTCTTACTAATTATATTCTCCACTAGCAAACTATGCCGTCACGATGCAGAGATACGACGCACTTTTAATTAATTTGGTTACTCAATTTAGTTATTTTTATGGTTTGTATATTTTTTTAAAGAGAGTATCTCGCGATTCTCCTTAGTGAGTCTCAATATTTTTTTTCATTTCCTCTTATTTTTCCTCTTAATTTCTCAATTGTTGTTAAAATTTATTTTATTTTGGTTATGTCCGCCTCTTTTTATATTTAGTAAGTTGACAATTCAAATATCTTACATGTCAAGTTTATAATCACAAGATTTAAAAGATATTTTATTATATTATACATATTTTTAATTTAGAACCACAAGATTTGAAAGTCTATCTTTATTTCTTAAACTCCATGCCTAGTCAAACGTACACTTAAATTGAGACAAGGGAGTATATGCTAAATGAGGGAAATGAAAGGACAATTAAGACACTGCGGACCGGTGAGGACTTAAAAAGTAAACACACAAGAGGTAAAATTAATGTTAAACTTCTTAAATGTACACATGTTAGTCCCCGTTTAGTATACAATTTCGGTTGCTTTTTGTACAACTTATTGTTCGTGTTCGTCCACCTTGAGCTTTTAATGTGGCTGTGTAATATGGAACGAAGGGAGTACTTCATTTATTAATTCTTAAAACGTGAAAAGTCGAAGTAATGTGGCCAAGTAATATGGAATGAGAGAGTACTTCATTTATTAATTCTTAAAGAACGTAAAAAGTCAAAAGTGAACAAGTAAAAGTACACGGAGAAAATAAATATGTGTCGGAGAATTAAAATTGAAGTGCATACATGTATACATGAGAAGAGAATAAATATTCAGCAAGAACGTGAAAAGTCAAAAGTGAACAAGTAAAAGTGCACGGAGGAAATAAATATGTGTCGGAGAATTAAAATTGAAGTGCATACGTGAAATAAATATTCAGTGCTATGACATATATCTACGTGGGATTTATTAATTCTTAAAGAACGTGAAAAGTTAAAAGTGAACAAGTAAAAGTGCACGGAGGAAATAAATTTGTATAGGAGAATTAAAATTGAACGAAAGATACGTACGTATATGAGAAGAGAATAAATATTCGGCAAGAACGTGAAAAGTCAAAAGTGAACAAGTAAAAGTGAACGGAGATAATAAATGTGTCGGAGAATTAAAATTGAAGTGCGTACGTATACATAGCAGGTTAATAAATATTAAGTACTATTACATATGTCCACGTGGGATAAAAAAGTAGTTGGATAAAGTGTACACGTTATATAGCTTTTGGTACAAGCATTCATTGCGTGTATAATTTGTAAAGCTTTTGGTACAAGCATTTGATGCGGTGTTAGTCCTCCTTAGCCACTTATATATAATAGAAAAATATAAATATAATAAAAAAAGAAGAAATAGATGGGTACAACATGGAATGCTCTATGCACAATTTGTTAATGCTATATGTTGGCCTCCTTTTTGGTACTTTTATATATATATATATATATATATATATATATATATATATATATACAAGATGAAATGCTCTATGTACAATTTGTTAAAGGTATGTTGATCCTCCTTTGACACTTATATGTAGGGTTGGTACAAATACCTAAAATCGAAACACTTGGATCGAATCCGAACCGAACTTCAAGAAACCGAAACCGAAAGAATCAACCGAACTAGTTTGGTTCGGTGTTTAGTGTTCACCTTCAAAAATTGAAACCGAAATAGTCAACCGAAGAACCGAAATTTATACATTACCCAAAAAAATTAAAATAAAATGTCCAGACATCTATTAAGTTTAAGCCCACAAAAAACCCAATTATAATAAGCTCTCTTTGCTTTGTATCCCTAATTTTCCATACTTGAGTTGAGAAAATCAAATATCCTTAACAAAGAAAGGTGAATAGGATGTGTCTTTAGGATTAATGTATGTCCTTAATTATTCTTACTGTATGTATATAACACCTAGTAATCCTATATTATGGTTATGATTTTCTGTTCTTGTGTATCCTGTTTGTTTGATTTTGATTTTGATTTTAATTTGTTAGTTTTATGTTTTGTTGCTTTTGAGAATATGAATTAATGTAAATGGAATCGCTTCTAATATCATATCAAAAAAATCAAATTGAAAAAACCGAACCGAACCAAACTTCAAAAAATCGAAACTGAAATAACCGAACCGAATGGCTTTGGTTCGGTGTTAATTCCACCTTAAAAAATCGAAAAACCGAAATCTTTAAACCGAAATTTGATAAAACCGAACCGAAGAACCGAACGCCCGCCCCTACTTATATGCAATAGAAAAGAAATACTAGACTGGCTAATAAGGCTCGGGTTAACTTCACTCTTTGAAGGCCTGGACCACCGGCCATTAATACTCGTTATTATCCCAGCTTAGTAAGTGGAGTACTTTTTTGCTATTAGTAATCCCCCAAATGAAGTTTGTTTGTTTGTTTGTTTTTTTCTGTTTTTTGTTTTTTTGTTTTTGTTTTTGTTTTAATGTGTTTGGATAGATACGTGAATCTGAGTGGTTGTTTGGTACATAGATTAAGTTATCCCGATATTGTAGTCTTGAAATTATAATCTCCCACTTAAGAGATGGGATAAAATAATACCAAACTAGATGGGAAAGGATGTTTTATCCTAGATTAAGTTTGAGATAAATTTTATACCTTGTTTAGTTGAAAGTATAAAATTATCCAGATATAAATTTTATCCCAAATTTTATCTCGGGATATCCATCTTATCCCGTATACCAACGACCCTCGAATGTATTGCATGATATGGCTAAGAATGTTATTGAAGGAGGCTTTATAGGTATAAAATTAGTATTTTTTTAATATAATATAATAATATTAGTAAAGTAAATAATGTAATCCTCTTTACAGACTTTACAGTTAGCTGAGAAGATAACTTTTGATTACTAAAATTAATTCTCTGACTAGAACCTTGATTAAAGTCATATAAAATGTTTAAGATGGTCGTGTTTTTGTTGTTTATCTGAGCCATTAAGGTCAGATCATGGATAAAGCAAAAAGTGGAAAAGCTTAGGCCCCGTTCTTCCAATCTTATGGGAGCCAGTTCTGTTTTTTTCTCTCTCGCCTTTCTTTAGAAAATTATGGGAAAATCTTTTCATACATATGATAAAAATGTGGGGTGGAATTCGGTGCCTTATCTTACTCCCTTGATGCGATTAAAAGATCAATTTCGAAATTGTTAACTATTATGAAAATAGAGCCGTATTATTCAGGATATGAAAGCAGTAATATGTAATTAGCTAGGGAAATTAAAGTAGGCTAGTATTTCCTTTATAAACGATTGTCTTTGTGGCATCCTATCTTCCTTGACTCAAACATATGGTAATATTCCTTTAATTTTATATTTTACGAAATATTGACTATAACATCAAATTTCACTAAACTTTTGAAACATCTCAAAATTATGCTAGTTATTATATCGATTATAATATTTTTATGGACATACTGAAAATTTAATACTAATAATATTAATAGTATAAAATTATATTTATCCGAATGTAAAAGCCCAAAAATACAAGGGCAGAAAGGCTTTTAATTTAAAAATCAAAAGCTATGGACAGACCTACTTTGAGAAACTGTCTCTCTCTCCATCAGAAGGTCTTTGTCATCTCTGCAACCATAGATAAAGACAAATGAAAATCTGAAAAGGTAAAGCTCTTTTTTTAATAGTACCATTTTCCCATAAGCCAATGCTCTACACTCTTCTCTCTCTTCTGTCACGTTCAAAATCCCAACGGCATTTCAAAACCCTTTGTATGGTCAATATATTCAAGGATTGCAGCAGTAAAGAAAAGAAAAGAAAGAAAAAAGCAAATCTATACTTACTAGAATTGGCTAAACATATTTCAAGGCCAATGACAATGGCCTAAATAACCTAAAGCAGCCTGGCATTTTGAATTTTGATTTTGAGTTCGAAAAGCAGTAAAGACAAAAGGACTAAAAGTGTCCTATTTTGGACTAAACTCGACTTAGGTTGTTAATTATTAAAAGACGGACTGGGGACTAAACTATATAACTTAAAAAACAAGCTGAAATAATGGAGCCTAACGACTTTAACTACAAGGTACTACTCCTCAAGCTTCGAGTACCATCCAACTCAGCTTCTCCTCTTCATTCTTGCATCAATCCGGCCTAATATCAAAGTGTACCCTAACCCTAGATTTCTAAATATTCCCTAATGTTCTTACCCGTTTTGGTGATTGGGGAAACTTGGAAGTTCTGGACAGCCATCTTTACTCTTAAAAAAAAAAAAAAAAACAATTTTTTAGCCATCATGTCGATCAGTTTCTGTTGTGCTTATTATCACATATAACCTTGATTCAAAAGGGGTTTTAATGAACCTTATAGCACTTGATATGTTTAGATTCATTCTGTTGAGCTAATAATATAACACACTGCCAAAATTCTTTTCTTTCTCTCATGTTACTAACTGAAAAAACTGGCCCAAAAAGATATATTCTTAATCTTGCATTATTTATTTAACAAAATGCTTACGAAACTACTCTTTTGGTTTTAACATGGTAGAGTACTAGCTCCTATCGTAACTTATACTTTATGCTTTAGACGTTGCTTAAACTAGAGTATTATTCAATGAAGTTTTCACTTTATGAGCTATAAATTATTACTATTTTTTCGAGAAAATGGATAGACTCTTTATTTCAAGTAATTAAACAATGCAATTAAGTAGGCGTTTGGATATGTGATTTCATCTCATGAGATGAAATCAGCGTTTGGACATGTGATTTCATCTCTTGAGATGAAATCCAAAATCATCCAAAAAGGCTTGACTTGGGATTTGAAATCATGATTTCAAAAAATATAAATGTAAAATTTGACCTATACGTTTATATTTTGTAAAAAAAAGACTCATAAGTTGATAGATATATTTACCAATCATGTTTTCCAACCATTTGTATTAAATATTAATCATCAAGTTGGTAAAAATATATTTACCAATCATGTTTACCATCTGGGAGGATTATATTAAAGAGTAGTTACATTACTATTCATGTTAAATTTTTCTTTTTATTGAACTAAAGTTTGATCAATTGATGTTGTATTTTTTTAGAAAGGCCTTCTAGTAGCGTATTAATTTTATTATGAACTATGATTTACTCATTTGGTAAGATTGTATAAGAATTAGGAAATTTTTTATAGTTTTCACAACTTGTGGGGTTTTTATGTTTATAAAAAAAAAAAAAAACTAACTTAAGAACTCCGAATTGCGTATCGGCAATGATTTCATCTCATGAGATGAAATCATGTCCAAACGGCTCCTAAGGTTATGACCTACATATGTAAAGGCTAGAACATATTCTGTTAGGAAATGTAATTGCTTCTATGAAGACAGCGTCATACATAGCATGCCTTGAACAGGATTTTTCAAGTTCAACTCTATTCTATCTTTATTATCATTACTATATTTTGTTTGTCTGTTATTTATTCTAATTAATGTGATCATCTCTAATATTTTATTACCAATTTCAGAGTAGAATTCTAACTTTTAGTTAAGAGGAGATGATAATTGAGAAGAACAAAACTTAAGGAAATTTAATATTTGTTGGCAAATTGAGGAAATACTTTCATCGCGTAAAAAACTTATTCTCTACGTGCTTATTAATTCTGCAACAGTTTCATTTGACAGAATTTGCTATCTCACAAAATTAATTTATGAATGAAGTTTGATCCATGAAAATTGTCTTTTCCATGCTTCAGCTTTGAAGGAAGAACAATAGTTGTATGGTCTGTAACTCTCTGCATTATACATCTGGTCTAAAAAGTGACTTTTCCTTCTGACCACGTTTGGTATATTTCTGGATATATATGTAATTGTTTCCATGCTTGTCTCCTTGCGGAGGAACAAAAGTTGCACGAAATTGATCCTTTCATTTGACCAGGATGAAATTCCTTCAAGCATACCTTGGGACAATATTTTTGTATTCAGTGCTTATAAGTTTTCTGCCAGGTGCTTCTGTTTCTCTTTATTTTTTAAAAATATTTTTTCCTGTTTTTATGGAAAAATTGGGAGTACTGATCTTCAAAGGCAAGACTCTTTAGGCCATCTCCAACCTCGCATCATTTTTTGCACCAAATGCTATTTTGATGCAAAAAATGGTGTTTTGGAGCTCCATATTGCATTATTTTTTGCACCATTTTGGTGCATGAATAGTATTGCACCAAATTTGATACAACACTATTCATCTATACCATTACTATTCACTAATATTTTTTTTTATATATATTATATAAAACTTTTAATTTAACACATTATAAATTTTAATTTTTACATTTAGATTCCTAATATACCTATTCATCTACACCATTACTACTCATTAATATTTTTTTTATTTTTTATTATATAACACTTTTAATTTAACATATTATAAATTTTAATTTTTACATTTAGATTCCTAATATACCTATTCATCTAACCATTATTATTCATTAATATTTTTTTTATTATATAACACTTTTAATTTAACATATTATAAATTTTAATTTTTACGTTTAGATTCCTGACATACCTAATTATTTTTTATGTAATATCTTATAATATTAATTTTACGGTCTAATTTTGGAGTGTAAGTTTTATAAATTAATTTTTGTATATATTATTTTTATATAAAATTGTAAGTTAATTTTATTATAAGTTATAATTGTATAAAAAAATATAACCATCACAAAAATGAAAATATAAAATATAATATGTTGCTAATAATATGCCATCGCGTTTTGGAGAAAAGAAGTGCTACATGATATATTAACTACATGTATTATCTCACAAATGATAATCGAGGATGAGCGTGATCTTAATGCAAAATTCACAAGATGCTTGGGAAGGTCCAACTCTAACGAAGAGAAATGGTTGTAGATGAAAATTACTGATTTGAACAATTTTTAGCTCTTTACAAAAAAATTAAGAACAAAGATGCTCATTTTGCACTATATGTAATGGATTCATAGAGCATTTATGGGAGCAACGTACTAATCATAAAAGTTGACTATTTATGTAGAAATTAAAATAAATTCTACCTTAATGTAATATTTATTTAATTATATTTTATTAATGATTTCACTTTTATTTGAATTATCCATTAATAATACAATATAGAAGAGAAAGAAGAATATAAAAGGAATATTCTTTTTTGGTGTAAAAAATAGTGCAATAGATTGGAATTAATTTGCACTATTTTGGTGCAAAATATGGTGCAATGGGTTGGAGATGCCCTTAGCGTCGCCAAAATATTGGGCATTGGACGTGTCTGCCACTATGTTTGTGAGCACTACAGATCCGCTGAAAAACTTACATCAAGTGAATGGACATTGAAAACGGAGTGTCAGCATGCCACAAACGGTCTAAGCGAGGAATCAAGAAGAAAGTTACTCCGTACAATATAATCGGATTCTATTTTCTGAACTTATTATTTATGTGTTATTATTCTCAATATTTTCTTTTGATGAAGTACTCCAACTTCTGTCAGTTACCATTTCGTAAACATGAGCATCTCAAGATTAACTTATATCGTGTTATACATGCATGTTATGATTAGGAATATATTTTTATCTGTTTTTCAAAATGCAAATTATTTGTTGTACATATGTTACACATGATATTATGTCTAGTTTACTTTTGGAAAGTAAAGCGGTGTGAATAAGTTGTTTGGAAAGAAATATTTGGGCGTTATTTTTGCGACCATGTATAAGTACCTACCGCTAAACTATTTTCTCTCTCGTGTTTATGGATCCTTTGTGGTTCAGAAAATTACAGTGAAAAAGTATAATGTCTTGTTTTCTTTTAGTGGGTTTTCATTAATCGAAGAAGTGCAGTTGACTCAATTATAATACACAACGAGTCTGGCTTAATTCACAGAAAACTTAAACTTTCTGCATGGACATTTTTGTAAAGACACATATCAATACTCGAAAATTATTATGGCATTTTGAGGTCATAAAAATGATATTTTTGTGTAGAGCATTTTCAACAGAGTCGGAGTCATGAAGGTCAGACTTAAGGTTTTTTTTTATTTTTATCTTAAGCTGTTCGTTTTCTTTTCTCATTTTAGCAACATGTGATGAAGAAGCCGCAGCAAGGGCATGACCTTAAGCATCTCGAAGGTGATCCAAAAATAACTCCGCGTGACCAGGAGACGGTAAAGATCCCGAAGAACTTTCCTGGTCGAGATGGTTGACACTTCTCGAGGACACACCCCTTACCGAAGACTTGGGATGGGTGGAGGAGGAGCAATAGAATGACGAATACCAACTTGAACTTCCTCATTGGTGGGAGAAATTCCTGCAGAAATCACTTCTCTCTTGGGTTTGCTTGGTTTGAACCTGTCAAGAAACAATTTGACTGGCAGTATCCCTCTGAAGATTGGTCAATTAAGGGCAATAAATTTTGCTTGACTTATCCATAAACGGACTTTCAGGGAAAATTCCTACTAGCTTTTCACAGTTAAGTCATCTGGGAGTCTTGAACTTTTCCTTTAACAACTTGTCAGGTATAATCCCCTTAGACACTCAATTAAAGACCTTCAACTCCTCATCCTACATTGGAAATCCTGGCCTATGTGGCTCTCCACTAATGGAAGCTTGCCCTGGTGACGAACTGCCCCATGATCCAAAGTTGAATGGTGACAGTGAAGAACAGCATGAGGATGAGTTCATCAGTGTAGAATTTTATATTAGTATGGGGATTGGCTTTGTTTTTGAATTTTGGGGTGTCTGTTTTCTTTTGATCCTAAATAGAACATAGAGATATACCCTATTCAAATTCTTGGATAACATTTTAAAGAATTAGTTTGTAACAACACAAAATAAATGTAATAATTTTCTTTTCCTTGTCATCTACTCCATTTTCTTGTTCTTAAAGAGACTAGGTTTATTTAAATCCTGTCATAAGGAGCTATTTTACAGTTCTAGAATTTCATGCTTACTTGAATTCATTTGATAAGCATTGTACACTACAGGATCATGTCTGGAACACAGTCTTGATATATTTGGACTACACAATTGATTTTTCTCAACTTTCCGAACTACATGCCACGAGTCTACTTCTGTGGTGATGAATTGTTAGATAGCAAAGGGAATCCCAGGTTAGTAAACCATGGGGCAACACAGATGATCTAATCACATTAAACAAGCAACTGCTACCCATTCTCAGTTGACAAAGCAAGAATTTGTTCTGTAAGCAAGGTAATCAACTGCCACTCTTATATCTTTTTTGTTTCGTGTTACTAGAGACGTACTCTCAAGACAATATTTTACTTTTCCAATCATACCAAAAAAAAAAAAAAAAAAAAAGTAGAAAAGCTCACACTGTCTTTTTCATCTTCGCACTGCATTATATCAATCTTTTAAACTTATAGTAGCCAGTCGTTGTGATATCCCATGTGCTTGCAGGAAACTTCTTCCTAACTTCTAGATATTTGTTTCCTAAAGCATCTGTTGACACCCGATTTTGTCCCGTCTTCCCTAAATATTTATTTACATTTCTACTATTTTTGGTAATTTAAGCAACAATTATTTATATTTTACTATAATTATTAGCTTTTATTAATGCGGCGTTCCATTATCCCGTTGCGATACTATTGTTATTTTATTATCACTAATTAATATTACTATTATCGTTATTATTATTATTGCCATTTTTTACCGTATTATTATTATCATCATTAATATTATTATTGTTAGTTTTATTACCGGATTATTATAACCCGCATTATAATCATTTTAGCATTTTACTGCCGACTTATGCACGCACATCGCCATTATCTTCGCGTATTTTAATAATAGTATTTACTTACTATTGAATTTTAAATATATATTATCGCACGATCATTACGGCGTCATTCTATTTTCATCGGAGTACTAATAAATACATACTTTTATATTAGGGGATATTTTAACACACTTAGTATATAATTTATTAAAATGGGTCTTTTATTTAAAAAACTTAGAAAGCCAAGTCATTCCTTTCATCTAGCCCATATTTTAATTCATTACCCAACCCGCATTTTAATACCCAAATCGACCCATAAAACATTTTCGGACTAATCCCACCAACCCATTAAACCCACTTAAGACCCTATTCGAATTCCATTTAGTTTCAAAGAGAGGGGAACCACCAGTGGTTCCCGTTTTTTCTCTTTTTCCGCGCTTCGCCCGCACCCTCCTTCTCTCATCTCTCTTCCCCGTCACTCCCTCTCTCGTCGTCGACCAAAATAGCCAAATCACGGGCAGCCCTTTCGTGGTAATGTGCCATGCGTGGCCATTTGAGGAAAAATATTAATGCTCGGTACTCCGCACTCTCTGTTTTCAACCGTTGACGAGTCGAGACTTTGTTGGTTTCCTTTCTCATCGTTTTCGATCCTAAGACGTCTTAATGGTTTTCGTCGATTTGTGAGGTGAATTTTGTTTTTATCACCGTTTTTTTTCGTTTTCCAAGGACGGATTTTAATGATTTTTGTCCTTCATCCGGGTTTTCGATTGAGGCGTCCTAACGTTTTTGATTTGAAATATCCCGCCCAAAATGCTAGCCTAAAAACCCTAATCTTTTCCTATAAATAATCGGTTCTTTTCATTCGGGGAGGTTTTTTTGGGAGTCATTTTTCGAGTCCCCAACATATTAGTTTTTAGCCGCACCAAAATTCCTCTAAAAAAAGGGTTCTCGATAAGTTGTCTAACAATCCTTCTAAAATATTAGTGTTTTTTGAAGAAATCCATATCGCCTTTAACATCGAGTCCAAATAATACTAAGCATTCTCCTTTTTCGCTGTCTCGAACTCGAGTGGTACCAACTAAGGAATTTGTGGTGTTTCGAGGCAGATTGGAGACCCGAAGCCTCACTTCGCTGCACCCGAAGAAGGTAATCCTCCTTTCCTCATTTATTTTAAGCATCTGATTTCTACCACGTTTGTATGTTAGTGTGGTCTATTTTGTTCTGACATGTTAGTTTATGATTATACTAGTATTCTCGTTTAACTCTGTTTACTTGTTATCTATGACCTGAACACTGTAGCATGAGAATAGGATTAGTTTTAAAGTTAAAATTCATAGTTTCTATTTGTTTAAAAGGATGTCTGGATGTTTCTGTATTAGTTAATTTAGTTCATGCTTTGTATGTTACTTTAGTTTAGTGTAGTTTAGTTTACCGCTTTGTATGCTGTTGTTTAGATTAAGTAGTTCAAAGATGTCTATAGGTGTTAAATTAGTCCAGTTTGTTTAAGTAGGTTAGTTACATTTTGCTTAGTTTAGTTGTATCTAAAAAAGGAATTATGTATCTTGGTTTGGTTGGTTCTTAAACATGAGTAACGGATGGACAACGCTCCTTTTCAATCGTATCATCCCGCATAATGTGTCAAGTTTCACTTGGGGAAGAAACGCCCTTGCCTCTTGATAATTTGCATACATATGTCTAAAGCGTCCATATTAGGAGTATGTGTTTATTCTCTTAGTCGTTGCATCTATTCATCTAATCGTGCCTATTCGCAGTCATTAAGTATGTGTAGATCGGAAATGATCATGGTCTTAATGTGCTGCTACTGTCAAGTCTCTACAGAGGCATGTTAAATGTTATCAATGTCCTGTAGTTTAGTATACCTGCTTTAGTTCTCCATATGTCAGGTTACCTGGTATGATTACTTCTAATTCAAAATTAAGTATGCGTGTTAATGGGTCTACTTGAACCATGTCAAAATATCTGGAAATTCCTTCTAATCATACTCGTAACTGTTCATTGGGTTTGCTGGGTATATCTGTTCTGATTTGAAACATGCGAGGGAACCCTGAATTTTCTTTCCTCTTTTTCTTTGTGTTTTCGAATCTGCTCCATGCCTGCTTATGTCGCTGTGTGACATTGTGCCAGATCTGCTGAACTTGATAGTTTTCAGTTGTGGTTTCTTGTTGCCTATCCGACAGAATTCTGTACATGCCTAATATGGTGAATATCAAACTTGTGTGTCTCTGCCATCAGAATACATACCTGTCCTGTTAGTTTGTTTTAACGTTACCATGTTGTCAATTTGCTACCCGGAATCTATGTGTTTAACTAAGCCTTAGCTGTGCAATAAGACTGTCAAGAAAGGTTTATTTGAAGAGATCTAATATATACATAGAGTATACACGATCTGCAGATTTGTTTGAGTTTATATTTTTACATATTTAACATTATCCATTGATCGTATACTAAGTCTTTTCCTTTTATTTTATGCATGACTATCGCATACGAGTCCGAGCGACTCGTTCTTCTCCCGCATTCGAGTTGGGCCGAAAGCCCAACATAATCTCGCACAAGTCATCCTCGTCCCCCAAAGGCACCGTAAATGGAAAACATAAATTACTCGGGCTAAAACCCAAGAGCCAACAAATTACGAAATACTTCGTAGAAAATCAATAGCCCGCATCATATATGCTCCTTTATTTTATGCATTCAAGTTATATTATCTGATTGCTACGTCACTTTGTGTTGTTTTTTTTACTTAGCTTAGATGATTTATAAAGGGATTAGTAAGGAGTTTAGTTTTAGTAGTGGGTAGTTAACTTAAGAAAAATAAATAATTAATCCCATAAGATTCATCTTCTTCTTTTATATTTAAATTATTTATAGTATCCATAATATTCACCATCTAGAATAATTGATAATATTAATTCATGTTTTCAAATTAAAGGAATTATATTTTATACTTATTATATTAATTTCAAAACATCTTAATATGCAAATATAAACTCAAATATATTCTTAAATAATTTCTTTAAGATTTATCGAGTTATACATGTTTTCTTTAAGTTGAGCATAGTTAATTAAAGGAGAAAGAAAACTCACTTTCTTTTGCATCTCATTTACTAAGTCTTCTCTCAAAACTGCTATTTATATGCAAATTGGCTATATTTCGCAAGCTTTATTTTTATATATAGCATTATTTCTTCACGCTTTGGCAATATTTATAACTTCATTTTTAAATATCATTTTTCTTTTATGCAAATCATTACACCTTCTATAAATCTACTTTAAATAGCATTATCAACATTTCCATTTAAAACCTTAATAACATTTATAAATATTATTTTAAATAAATAATACGTTATTATATTTTCTTTTAAGACTTTAGCAATATTTTCTAGTTTATTTTAAAATAGCATTTAAAATTTTCTTTCATGCGAATCATCCTATATCAAATGTATTATTTTGTTTTTATTCAAAGTCTTAATCGCATTTATAAATTTTATTTGTAAAAACATTTAAAATTTGCCTTTTTATGCTAAATCACTATGATTTCTACAAGTTAGTTGAAATAGTATATTTATATACTTTCCTTTTACAATCCAAAGAATAAGTATAAGTCATTTTTCTTGAAATTCAATCATCACTTTTAACTTTAATTAATTAACCTAAGTTTGACCGGCAAACCGGCAAGTAGTTAGCGGATTCTAAAAGGTACGCCTAATCCCTTCCCTTTAGGATAATCTAGAACCCTTACCTAGAATCACAACATTCATGAATATTAACGGAAGTTAAAGCTTAGCTTTACCTTAGTTAATAATTAGGTGCCCTAATTCACCTTAAAATCGATTAGGTGGCGACTCCTTAAAACAAAGCAATAGGAATCTCCAATATGTTGTACTCTAATTTAACCCGTTTAAAATGGGGTATAACAAAGATCGACCCTCAACAAAATTCTTTTGTGCATAAGAGAATTCTCGCAAGACGTTTTTATAAATTCCCACTTCAAGATCTTTTCAACTTCTTCAACGTCATCTAATCTGATGAATGAACTTACTGTGTTAGGAATGGTGGTGTCCTGGACCTCAAGGGGTTGCCCACGGTGATCAACTGCCAGGGCGCTAGAAGTAATGGCCTGGATTTAAGAGAATTGTTGATCGCGATCAATTGAATCCAAAAAGAAAAAAAAAAGCTAGTCATGGACCAGGGACAGATAAGTGCCCGCCTTCGAATGGTGACTTGGATCAAAGAGAGTGTCGAATTTTGACAGTCGAACCCAACAAGGAAAGAAAAACAAATGAAGATTAATTGTGACCAATTGAATCCAAAAATTAAAGAAAAAATGAATGAAATACCAGGTGTCTAATTGGAAAGATGGAGGTCCGAAATGATGGCGTGGATCAAAGAAGTGGTTCTAGTTGTTATAGCCCGTATTTCGTACGTTCGGATAATTCGGGATAATTGCGAGAAGTTAAAGGCAAGATTATTTCCAAAATTATTTT
>NC_081352.1:6341468-6347427 GCF_029784015.1 Lycium ferocissimum
ACTTGGGTCAATTTTTTAAAAAGACTCTAAGAAGAGTAAACACTATTTAGAAATTTAAAATTTTTCCCTTGTAACGGTTTTAAAATTTAATACACTCAAATTACCCCTTTTTAATGCGTAAAGGGGACGATGTCAAATATAGTAAAACAAGGGTGGAGTGGGCCCAAGAGAATACGGTAAACGTTTACTAAATAAGTATTATACTAATTTCGGTCCTATTTATTCAAAAAGGGTGTTATATGATTTTTGGGTTTATATAATTTAAAGTGACTAGAAATTTAGAGTTGTAAATAATGTTTAAAAAAAGAACCAAGGTTGCGCCCTTCGGCAAAAGTGTATGATCCCGGTATCGTTTCGATATACTTCTAATGGACCGTTTGTAGGGATGCGTTTAAACCTTAGGGAAATCTAGACTTTTTCCCCAATAAGAAAAGATTATTTTTTTTTGTTTTTCCAAAGATAAGAAAGTATGCATAAAAAACGGTTAATTATGCCAAGTAAATTCCTCTTTTTCCCCAAGGGAATTTATTAAATAAGGTTTAAACCCTTTTGGGGTTCTCTTTTCGTTTTCCCTTAACCCTAGTTGTTTTAAAAAGATAAACTAAAGTTTATGGCGTTAGTTTAATGTTTGCAACCCCCAACTATATGATGAAAACGAAGAACAAATATCCCCCAACAATCCAATGCGTATATCAATCACAATCCCCAATCAAAAACACCCACCCTTTGGTTCACAATCTTAGAAAAGGGGTGTTTGGGCCCCCTTATGGCAACAAGAAAACAATAAAAGATTGAAGATTTAAATTGAATTTTGTTTTGGGAACCTACGAAAAAAACGTAAAAAAAATGAATGTAATTGTCCGGGAAAATCTTCAAAAGAAAACAACCCAAAAGAAATTACTCCCCTTTTAAAAAACCCTATTTTTGAAAAAAAACCTAAAAAATTTTTATATTTTTCCCCAAAATTAATCCCAATAGGGCCCGGTAGGTTTTTTTGGGATCATGTCGTCATTGTGTTTCCAGCTTGGGCGACGACCGATGAAGACCACCCCAGAAATTTTAATCGTTTTTTTTGCACTTTGACGACCGTTGATCATGTCGACGGGGCAACTCGACGATCTCAAACCCCCTTTGTAGTATGGGTTTTCAAAAGGGTAACCCGACGGACCCTTGAACATGGGCCCATGGGCCGTCGATTATCCTTTTTGCATGTCGTCGGGCTTCCTTAGCCGCAGGAACCCCCTTGCAACTACGATCCAAAACGAGGACCATCGACACGACGGCCACCAAATTTTTAACAAGCCCAAAAAATGATTTCCTTATTTTCTCTTTCCAAGCATTTTTCCCACTTCGAATAAACCCCCAACACCCAAAACACATCAAACTAACATAAACTTACTCAAAACCAAGAAACTTGGGGGTTAAAAAGCATTAGAAAACCCTTGGGTTTACGGATATCAATATATTTAAAAAGGTTTTTAGCCGTATAAAATCAACAGAAAAAACCATATAAGTAATGCCGCCGATTTTGCAGCGAAATTATTGCCGCCAACTTAAGATCATGGGTTGGATAGGTTTGCTCATGTTTCCGCAACTGTCTGGAGCCATAAGCAATCAACTTAACATTTTGCATTAATACACATCCTAATTTTTTGAAGCGTCACAATATAAAAAGGTAACTCCGTTGCCTTGGGAAAGGGAGAACATACGCGATGTCAACTTGTTTTTCGCTTCGAAACTCCATAATCTTCTCGACATTGAAACTTAGTTTTTTCCGAGTTAATTTTTTCATGAGTCGCATAGAGAGAATGTTTACAAATCTCTGATAATATCCCACAAGGCCCAAGAAACTTCGAACTTCTAAGGTTGTTGTTAGCTGGGAAATTCTTAACAGCTTCAATCTTTCGATTATCAACTTTAATACCCTCGTTAGACACAATAAGGCTTAGAAAAGCTACTGAAGTTAGCCAAAAGTCACATTTGGAGAAATTTGCTTACAGCCTTCGATCTCGTAATGTTTGTAACACCTTCCGAAGGTGATCAGCACGTTCTGCTTCAGACTGAGAATATACCAGGATATCGTCAATTAATACAACAACAAAGACATCCAAGAAGGGCCGAAATACAGTATTCATTAGTGCCATGAATGCCGCTGGAGCATTTGTCAATGCGAAATACTTAACTAAGAATTCAAAATGCCCATATCTAATTCGAACAGCTGTCTTTGGAATGTCTTCCCCTTTTACACGTAGCTGATGCTACCTTGACCTCAAGTCAATCTTCGAGAAACATTTGGCACCTTGCAGCTGATCAAACGAATTATCAAATCTGGGCAATAGATATTTATTCTCTATAGTCACCTTATTTAGTTGCCGGTAGTCAATACACAATCTTAGTGAGCCATCTTTCGGCACAAAACGGTTTCCCGAGGGAGAAGTGTCGGGCCTACGAAGCCCTCTCTGGGCATAAGTCCCTGCACCGCGCTCAATTTTGTAATTTAAGGTGACACACGATAGGGAGGAATAGAGATGGGCTGAGTGCCCGGATACACATCAATCGCAAATTCAAATTCCCCGAGCGGAAGTCCTAGTAAATTCTATCGTGGAATATATCCTGAAATTCATTAACTATTAGAATGGACTGTAGAGCTGGTGGTTCCGCTTCATACTCCTAACTCGAACTAAATGATAAATATGGCCTTTGGAAATCATCTTCCACGCCTTAAGGTAGGAAATAATCGCATCTTTTTTAAGTGTCAGTATTACCCCTCCATTTAAAAACTGGTTTGCCCGGAAACTAAAATTTCACAGTTTTAGACCAACATTCAACATTAGCATAACAAGAAGCTAACCAATACATACTCATAATAGCATCGAAGTCCACCATTTCTAATTTTACTAAATCAGCAAGAGTTTCGCATTCACATATCATAACCACACACTTACGATAAATTCATCTTGCAATAACAGGCTCCCCGACTAGGGTATAAACTGAGAAAGGCTTGGATAAAGATTACGCTTAATACCAAACTTATTAGCAACATATGTAGTGATATAAAATAGCGTAGAGCCTGGATCAATTAATGCATAAACATCGTAAGAACAGATGGATAAGATACCTATCACAATATCTGGGGACGACTCAAGATCCTGCTGCCCTGTGAGTGCATAAATACGATTCTGACTGCTGCCTGAACTAGAGGTCTGATCTCTGCCCTACCTTTGCTTGCTGGAGTTAAAGAGAAACCTTGCCCAGGAGGGCGAACAGAAGATGAAGAGCCTACAACCGAACCTGTCAGCTGAGCCGGGCCACCTCTATCGTGAGACGGACAGTTCCGTATGACATGACCAGGCTGCCCACAAGTGTAGCACACCCCCATACCCTGGAGACACTGACCAGAGTGGCCTTTACCACACGGGTCACAACCAGGCATTGGGGGCCTTGCCTGACTAGACTCTCCCCTATAAAAGGATCTGGCGCCCTCGAACTCTGAGCCGGTTCAGAATAAATGGATCGGTCATAACGATGCCCCTGAAATCGAGAAGGTTCACTAACTGCTAAAGGGGTTGATCGTCTAGGAGAATGAGGCTTATAACCTCCTTGATAATCAGCATAATAACCTGCGGACCTTGCCTGCTTACGACGACCTCTGTCCGGATCCTGCTCGGCCCGCTGCTGACGTTCACGATCTTTCATATTCCGAGCATATGCCTGAATACGAGCAATATCCATATCGTCCTGAAGTGAGGCCATCTATAACATCCCATATCTGTCAACAAAGGTTAGACTTGTATCATTAGAGTTTTAGCGGAAAAACAGAAAGTTTATACGTATTACAAAAGTGGTTGACAAGCCTACTTCGGGCACCCATAACCCCTTAATTCTTTGAGAATTTGTGAAAGGTTTCTTATGAAAGTTTTAGTATATAGAAATATCTTTTCAGGCATATAAGGACCAGGCCAATTGGAGTTTGGAGCAAGGAGATATGATCGTCTCAAAATGGCTAATAGAGAGGTGCTTAAAATTCGGTAGAATTGACTAACTTTTCGATATGTCTGCCTTCCATCCCAATTAAAGGAAAATTCATTGATAATTTGAGAAAACTTAAAACATGAAAATTGTAGCCCTTTAAAATAGCTTTCCAATGGTATATTGTGGAGCCCGAACGGAGTTCGGTGCTATGAGTTATGCCCATTTTACTGAACACTATTGATTGAATGTAAAGGTGACAGGAGAGCTCGCCGAGCTCGCCCCAAAGCTAGGAAATGGCTCGCCTTGGGCCGCGCTCAGCGAGGTAGGGGTCCAAAAGTGGAAAAATTTAAGAAAATCGTCTAAGTGTAAAATGGACAAGGGAGCTCGCCGAGCTCACCCCAAAGCAAGGCAGGGGCAAGCCATAGACCGCGCTCGACGAGCCTGGGGGTCCAAAATGCCCCATGCTATAAATTCAACACTTAACTCGAAGTTTCATTTATCAGACATTCCAACTTCGTTCTAAAGCCCTAAGCAGCCACTTTCCTCCTCTCCTCATCCTTCCACGTCAAGGTAAGATCACTCTAACAATTCCTAAGTAATTATAACATTAATTCATGAATTGTAACATGATTCTTCAACCAAAACATAGGATTTCCAAGGTAAATCCATTTCAAGCGATTCAAAGCTAGAGTTTTGGTGTTCTTCGTCAGAGAAGCTGTTTAATTCATCGGATTGAAGCGTTTACAGGTGTGTGGGGTTGCTATCTACGTGTGGGAACATCATTGTTCTTCCCCACGCTTCTTCTTCCATAAAGTATGAAGCTTTACGAAAACTAGGATTTTTAACCATGTTCATGATAACCCTAGGTCCATGCCTCATGTTATATTATGTATTAAATTGTTATAAATTCTTCATTGTGTTCTTGATACATCATTATTATTATTGAGAATACGCCAGAGTAATCCATGAAAACCCATACCTTGCATTCCATGGGTTCTTACATACGAAGCTATAGAACTATTATGATATTTCAAGAAAAAGCTATATATATGTTTTATAAGTTCATGCAAGAATAATACGAATGATATCCATGTACATGCAAGTTTTGATTCATGAAAAGCCATGGGCAGCAAGTGCCACTTATTTTCCATGTTCATATTTTTGGGAGGTTACATAATTAGCTTGACCCGAAACTACTACGTAGCCACCGCAGGATAGGGATCGCTCCACCCATGCTTAGGACGATCTCTCATAATGAGGCCCGGATCCTTTCATAATATTATTAAATCTCTCATGTCCTCGTGCAAGGTATGAGTGTTCGCATTTCGGTAGGACGCAAGTACCAGACCATGTTGTAGGCTATATTTAGTGCTCTCCCTACTCACGATACTTTACACATGTTATAAATGTACATGTACTCATGTTTATGATCATGTTTCAGTTCGATCCTCTATTATGTTATTTCACATGTGCCATGTTGTTTCGTTCGGTTGCTTTACATTTGAAGCATTTAATGTGTTGACGTCCCACTTTTATGGCCGGGGGCCCGGTTCACGATGTTTCACGATGCGAAGTGCAGATTGGATCGGACACATACGCTTAGTAGGACTCTACACGTATCAGCTTATTGGTGAGCCCCATCTCATTCGGGGTTTTAGTCAGTTATCTTTATTTCATTAGTTATGCATTTAAAGGTATGCTGGGGGCCTTGTTGTCCGAGTACATTTTCCCTCAAGACTCATGATTAGAGGTTTCATAGACTAGTCGAGTCCGGTTATGTCGGATACCAGTCGTGCCATCTTTGGCTCAATTTATGATATTTCCGCATTCATGATTTAAACAAGTATTTCATTAAATTATTATGTCTCATGTTTTAGAAAAGCTGATCACATTTCATATGATTTCATCATGTTATGCCCAAGATTCAAAAAGTGGTTCCTCCCTCAAGGGGGACCGAGTGTCGGTTTCACCTGTGCCAGGTTCGGGC
>NC_081352.1:6347527-6360540 GCF_029784015.1 Lycium ferocissimum
TTGGGAAAACGGGGGCAAAAATTCCAAAGGGGGGGAGCAAAAGCCGGATTAAAAAACATGCGGAGCATACGTGGAACTTTCTTGGGAAAACCGGTAAAAGGTGTACGAAAGTCAAGCTCTCTAAAACCGGGATTAGAGATCATTTCAAGATAAACACTAATAAGTCTTTTCCCAAAACCGCCCCCGGTTTGAATTTTCCCTTCCGGAAAAAAGGGGTTCCCACAAAAAGGGATGTTCCTTTTGGGGCTATTTTTCCGGGCTATCAAGTCAAAACCAGGGTTCCCCGATTCCCAAAGGGGGGGGATAGTAGGCTACTCAAGTTTCGGGGCTCGGCCATATTCCTATAATTATCTTGGGATACCCCAGGATAGCTTAAAAAAAAATTTTTTATTTTATAGTCCTCATAAAGTGGGAACCACAAACCCTGAATTCTCATTTTTTTGAGATATGTAGGAAGCCCAAACCGGGGCCCCACCATATTTTTTAAAAATATTGTGCAAAAAGGACAGTGATTTCTATTATTCAGTGAAAAATTAGGTTTGTCAAATTCGTAGCTCCAGGATGCCATCTTTGAACTTCAAAGGGGCAATTGTTGACACCTAATTTACATCTCATAAAACGTATATTTTTAATTTCCATACTTTTGGAGTCCAAAACAGGGTGAGGATGCCCTTAAAAAATTAAAAATCCCGAGAAAATTTCAAAAATTGACGCTTAATTATTATTTTCATAAAAATTAACAATTACAAGAAATTACGTAGTGTTTTACTACAAACGGATTTGAAAGTTAAGATACACATCCCGTTCCGTTTAGCTTGGGAAAATTGTTAATTAAAACGACATATGAATTACGGTTTACTCTTGACCGCATTTTTCATATTCTTGAATATCCTCCAGAACTATATCAATATTAGGCTCGTTTCGAAGCTAATATTTTAAATTTGCGAGTTTTAAATTTTAATTAGCCTAAATAGCTATTTTATTTAGTTATGTATTTATATTACTTAGTCATTATTTGATCTAAATTGGGAGGACAAATTTAAACTCTTAAAAATTGGGGGGGGGGGGGGGAGGTGTAACACCTCGTAACCCAGTGCGAAGGTTTAACTCATAAGATGATAACATAATGGAACCAATATGAGGGTTATAGGAAGTGTTTTGAAAACTAATCAAGTCATAAGAAATGTCTTTGGGCAAAGCAAAGTCAGAAGCCACTCTACGGGGCATGTTTGCAAGTGAGTTTTTAAAAGGTCTTACTTCCAATGACCATAACCCCTTTATTAATTAGGAATTTGGAAAAACTTCCTGAATTAAAGTTGTATCCCTTTGAATTACCTTTCCAACGGTATATTATGGGGGTTGAACGGACATACGTGCAAAGAAAGGCGCTTATTTTATCGAAGAGACGCAAAGGCAGCTTGTTCACCGAGCATGTTATACGGGCGGTTATACGTTCCATATAATTTTATACGGACCGTATAACTCGGTCCGTACTTCGGGGACGCTCCAAATCGACGTTCTGTTCAGCCATGATAAAATATGGTCATATTATACGGACCGTATAACTTTATACGGACCGTATAACTTTATACGGACCGTATAATACGTCCATATAACTCCCGCCCCATTTTTGTATAAATCCAAGTCTTGAGTTCTTCTATTTCATCATTCACAATTCCAAGCCCTAGCAACAATCCAAAACATCAAGGTAAGTCAATCCAAACCCTTCCAACTCAATTCTAACATATATTCTAATAATCTAAGCAAGAAATCATCGTTCCTAAACTAGGGTTTTCAAGAAAACCAATCTCAAGGTTCAAGAAATCAAGAATTAGGAAATCTTCTCCAAAATTCAAGTCTTTAATTCAAGATTTTAGAGCAATTAAGGTATGTAGAACTTCCATCACATGTGGGAATCTACGTTCTTCCCCATGCTCCGTTTCTTGATATCCATGAAGTTCAAACCCTAGGGCATTAAACCCAACATATTGGTAGCCCATAGTTATGTATTTATGAATATGAAATTTGTATCTATATTCGTTATTGTATTCCTAATCTTCCATTATGGTTATTAGGAACCCTAGCTTAATCCATGAATCATGAATTCTTCCTCATGTGTTCTCTTTATGTTTATATGAAATTTTATGATTTTATGTAGCAAGTTTCAAGCATGTTTTCAAGTCAATTATATATAATTATGAACTATTGTTATTACTCATGAATCAAGAACATGTTTGCAAGACTACGACAAGTTATCTCATGAAACCATATTACAAGACATTTCATGAAACCATGTTACAAGTTATTTCGTGAAATCATGATTACAAGTTATTTCACGAAAATCATGGGCTTCTTAGCCAACTATATCATGTTCATGTTTTTGGGATTGCTTAGTTAACCGAGAAGGCTCAGATAGCCTGAAACTACGTAGCCACCGTAGGATAAGGGTTGTCAGCAAGGAGGCAACACCTTCATTATGCAGTTTGGATCCTTACATGCTTATTATTACTTAAATCTCATATCCCTGGCAAGGTGTGAGTGTTCTGCTGGTAGGACGCAAGTACCAGACCATGTTGTCGGTTATACTATAGCATTCCCCACGTTACAAGCAGTTTTATATACATGTATTTCCATTGATTTACTGTTTTCAGACTTTACTCATGTTTCATGCTCATGTTCAAGTTACATTCAGTTTTAGTTCATGTCCTATACCTATGTTGTGCCATGTTCTTCATTTCAGCAGGTTTTACATACTAATACTATTCACCATGTACTAACGTCCCTTTTGCCCGGGGCCTGCACTTCACGGTGCAGATATCGATTTTCAGGAGCATACGCCTGCGCAGTAGGATCACCTCAGTTATCAGCTTATTGGTGAGCCCCACTCCTCTCGGGGTTCAACATGGAGTCTGTATTAGTATGCAGTTTATGGTAGTCCAGGGCCATGTCCTGGTAGTTAGAATTCAGACATGTTTTAGAGGTTTCATAGACAGATGTTAGTTCACAGAGTCAGTTATGCTTTCATGTTTGCAGACTATTACGTTTTCATGAATTTTTATGCTATGAGATAATTTCAAGACTTTATTCCGCAAATTATATTTTTTTATGATTCATTTAACTTGCATCATATAGATTATATTGTCTTGATGCCCATGTTGGCAAGCAAGCCATGAGGTTCGCTCGGACACATGCAAGCAAGGCCCGAGTGCCGTGTTACGCCCAGGCCATGGTTCGGGGCGTGACAGGAGGGGGGGGGGGAGTTTATAAAAAATAAAGGGTGGAAGTTTATTTTTAATAAACTTCCACCCCTACTCTTAATTTTTCCTTCACCCGACCACCCTCTCCTCTTCTTAGGCGATTGGAAGGCGATACTAGGATTCCGCCATTGGCAGTCCATCCATGGAGATTTATGGGTATTTTTGGCCGGACTTTTGAGGATTTTTGTTCTTTATCACGAGTTTTCGTGATTCCCAGGTTCATTTTCCTCGAATTTGTGTTTTTATTCCTAATCGAATCCTAATTTAGAAAGTTACTCTAGGATTCCTTCGTGCTATGGTTGCCATGGGCAGAGCCACGAGCTTTTTGCCATCTTGTGCCCCATAACACTTGAGGAAGGTACGTAAGGGGGAATTTCCTACGTGGGTTCGTGGTTGGGTACGATTTTGGGGAATTTTATCTTGTTTTGTACTATGGTACTGTTATAGGGTGGTAATTTTGTTTTATTGATGACAAGGCACGCTATCATAATATTTTTTGATTTTTATTTGTTCTTTCGGGTACATTTGGTTAGATTCTTACCTGTATTATTGTGATTTATGTGAAAATTTGGTTGGAAAAAGTACCATTGGTACAAATGTGCTGAAAATGGGTTTTGTCCTTTACAAAAATTTGAATTTGTTTAGGATAGGGTTTTGGGAATTGGGGGGAATTTAGGTTAAGGGACCTAAATCTTTCCTTTTCTATCCCTAGCATCATTTTCTAGCTATAAATAGAAAGTTAATTGCTAGAATAGGGGATCCTTCCTCCTTTGGCAAATTTCAGAGATATACACCTAAGTTTATATACCTACACTACTATATACAGTCCAATATACTACTATATGCTAAGATTTTAACAATACAATACAATACGCTACTTATATACACAATATACTACTCTAATATACTGAGATAAATTGAGGTGAGGGTTTTTTTTTTTTTTTTTTTTTTTGGTTTTGAGGTCAGTTGGTGTTTGAAGCTGTCTCTATTCTCTCCTTTGATCTTTAGGTTGCCCCTGAGAAAGGTAACAACCTATCCTAACTCTATTTACTTCATTTAATTTGTAGAAAACTGCTATTTTTGCACTTATTGTGTTAGAACTGCCTTAAATGTTTCTTTTTATGATTGTTTATTGCTTATGGGGAATCGTTTGTATGATATGACATTAATATTGTGATTAGTCTAAATTCAAGATACTTGACCTCTGAATGTTAAATGAGACCTCCATTAGCCTAAAAGCTTAAATATAGGATGCAGACCCTTAATATCAATTCTGTGATCCTGAAAATAACTTAAAGGGAATGTCTATGTCCTTGTGGATACTATTTTGTTTAGCTTGTGAAGAAAATTCTCGTTGATCTCATTTAGTCCTGTGAAGAATGTAAAAATGGCTCTTCCGAAATTATTTTGACTGGAATAAAGTGTTGATTGTTAGAGATGCTTAAAAGGTTTGGTTTTATGAAATTTTCAATCTATTCATTAGTTGTCTTTGGATTTAGAAGTCTGAACTGTGTTATTTTTGCCTAAGTGTTTTCTTGAAATTGTTTTTTTTTTTTTTAAAAAAGAGTGAAATCTTATAGTAAAACTATGCTTCTTTTTTTTTGTTTGGAATTAAGAGTAGGAGGGATAGGAGAAGAGCTAGTGCTATAATGGTTTTGAATCTTATCTTATTTTTGTGACTCACATGTTGTCTCACTGCTAAGTGATTACTAATTTCCCTTTGTGCTTTAAACCCACCCGGTATTATGGTCATTTGCAGTGTGTAACCCCTTTTTTTGCTTGTTGTGATCATCTGAAAACTAAGAATGAGTTCTAAAGACTAAAATTGTGTTCACATGATCCTGGTTTATGCATACCATACCTAGGATTTCCCTATTTGACCTAGTTTCACCTATTTGAGCCAAAATATGTGCATTGGTCATCCCTATACTTTAGACAGTGCCTTGGATTTTTGTTTAAACTTAAACTCCTCAGAACTTGTCATGTAGGAACCTCTGTTTATCTGCACTTGTTCTGAGTAGTTGACTCATATTTCAAGAACTTAAGGCAACCCTTATAGGTTTACTTGTGAACCTTATAATGGCTAAACAACTTGTGTGTCACTATGTGCTAATTCTGAGAATGTATTATGATTATTTGACTCTATGCCTAACTTGTTGTGCCTGTTCTATATTGACTTGGTTCCCGATGGCTTTAAAACTGCCTAAAATGATCATTAAAACTTTGATTGAACTTACTCAACTTGTTAAGTGAAAAAATGGCTTCATTCAGTTGGAATTACACTGCTTTGACTCTACAACTTACTAAAGAACAGATAACTTGGAAATAACTTACTTGAAACCAGTTTTGACTATTCATAAGATTGAAATGGACCTAAGAAGACCTGCAGCTTTGTTTAACACTTGGTTTCTACTTGAATGAACCTCTGAATTGCTTTATGGCTTGCCTTCTGCTTGTTAGCTTCATTTGAGTCTTGAATTTGTTTGAACCTTACATCAGGACTATAGTTTGGATTTTGTGACATAAGAGTTAGTTTGAAACCACGTATCTAGGCCATTTTAATCCTCTGCAGGCTCTATGAGTTAACTATGTGACATTCATTCTAAGTTTGGTACTCTAAAAGCTAAAATCTTGTCCCTGCTTTGCTTTAATACTTGAGCACCTCTCCTTGCACCTAGTTGAACCTTTTACATAACCCTAGCCTTTTAAATGACCAGTTAAGGCTGATATTTTTTGTGTTTATCATGATCCTCATGCCTGCTCATTGAAGGATTGTCTGCTGTTAGTTTCTATGTCCAGTTGGACTTATGATAATATTTGTGTATTTTGCTGAGAATTTCCTTATGTTGTTCTGTGTGATTACTTGAGTATTAAGAGCTTAAATTGGAGTATATGGAGGGTATGCCCCTTTAGGGTGGTTTTGCTCTCCCTATTATGTGGTATATCACTATGTGTGTCTTGGTATATAAGAGTTTCAACACTTAGAAAATTTTGAGAAAATTGAGAAGCATATAAGTTGTATATCACGTATACTGCCAGCTTAACACTGAGAAAAATTTCAGAAATATAAGTGAGTATAATAGTTGTATACTGTGTGTATCACAAGTATAACATTTAGAAAAATTGGAAGAGGAGGCTCGGAAGTACATTGTTGGTATATTTGGTATTACATTCAACACTCAGAGATTTTGAGAGAAAACAAGTGGATATAGCAGTTGTATGCTCGGTATATTATAGCCTTGACACTTAGAGAATTTTGGGGTAAAAATTGGAGTTGGGCCAGTAGCTTATTATGGGCCTGTCTACTTCACCTGATTAGCAGCCTTGGTTAATTTGGGGCTCATTTTCGTAGTTGGGCCAGTTCTGTTAGTTAATTATTACGGGCTTGGCCCAAGTGAGAGTTGTAATTTAATTTTTTGGCTTTATAATAGTAATTAGTTTAATTCCATTCTCGTATTTAGTTTAATTTTAAACATGTACTAATGTTGTATATCCATTTGTATTTGTACACCCAAAAACCAGTTGGTGGGCTTCCACGAGGCCCACTAACGTATCTAGATCGAGTCAACCAAATCCGGAGCAAAATGGAGCATAATCGGACTAAGGACAAACCGTTGCATAATATCTTCGTTTAGGCTTCGTCGGCCCAAAATCTCACTCTTTATCATTTACGTAATTTTAATTCCTTATTTGCGCACTAGATTGTATATATATTGGAACCCTTAATTGGTAATCGCATAATTTAGAGTCGTTAAAATTGATTTCTATATAAAATTGGCATGAAACATGTATAAGTTGAATAAATGGACTGATTTGGACTATCATGGACTGGAACCGCTAAAAAAGAAATAAGAAACTTTTGGGACTGAAATTGACATTTCTAAAACTTGAGGACTTGGACTGTATTGGACTAATTCGAAACTGTTTGGACTATATTGTGACATTTAGAACTTGTATAAAACGGATTAAAATCAATTGAAAGTTAGAATAAAATTAGTCTATTAAATATAATACGGTTTATATGCGAACTATAAAATATATAAAAACTATCTTTTGTATAAAACTATTTATACTTAATGCTTTTTTTCAAGAACCATTTTGGGTGGACTTACGTGGAGTCCTACTTAGGCTAAGAGCCTTCGGGGATTAGCCTAAGTGTTCTAGTCCGACACCCTACGCTCAATTTTGGGCAAAACTATACTTCGTTGATTTCTTGAAAAGCGTATTTTTGCATGAATGATGACTAACCTTATTGCGAAAATCTAGATTTAAGCAATTTTTATTAAATTTTTTTTTTTTATAATCATAAGGCACACTATTAGAACCCGTAGGTAAACCGCAATTGAGCGGATCCTTAATACCGGGGTGCCTAACACCTTCCCCGGAGGATCACCAGAACCCTTACCCAGACTTTGGTGAATTAGGTTTCTTTTAAATAATAGTTTTAAATGAACTCTTTTCGAATCGATTTTTCTAATTTCCTAAAAATTAGGTGGCGACTCTAAAACGTATCCTTTAGAGCACCATTAAGTAATTGGTGGGTTTTTCAATTTTTTCCGGTACGATTGACAGCCGTACTTCCCCGGGATGCCTCCTTCCTTTTATGAGGCATGTGCGAGGCGGTTAAACTTAGAATTCCCAACGCCCGCTACAATATTTATTGCTCTTCCTACTCACGATACTTTACACATGTTATATATATATATATACTCATGTTCATGATCATGTTTCAGTTCAGTCTCTATTATGTTATTTCCATGTCCCATGTTGTTTTGTTCAGTTGCTTTACATACCAGTACATTTAATGTGCTAATGTCCCCTTTTATGGTCCAGAGGCCTGAATTTCACGATGTAGGTACAGATTTACAGGACGACGCATCTGCTTAGTAAGACTCTACACGTATCAGCTTATTGGTGAGCCCCATCTCATTTAGGGTTTTAGTCAGTTATCTTTATTTCATTAGTTATGCATTTAAAGGTATGCTAGGGACCTTGTCCCAGCGAGTACGTTTTCCAGTCAAGACTCATGATTAGAGGTTTCATAGACTAGTCCGGCTTATGTCGTATACTCGCAGTTGTGTAGCCATCTTTGGCTCAATTTATGATATTTCCGCATTCATGATTTAAACAAGTATTTCATTAAATTATTATGACATCTCATGTTTTATAAAAGCTCATCACATTTCATGTTATATTCCGCTCATGTTATGCCTCATGATGATTCACCAAGCCATGTGGTTCGCTCGGTCACATGCACTAAGGCACCGAGTGCTATGTTTCGCCCAGGCCATGGTTCGGGGGGTGACGATACAATCCTTAATCAGGTGGGGCCCAAACCCAGTCACAAAAGGATGTACTCTATCTGGCCAACAAGTTAAACTTCAAACTATATTCTCGAGCACTCGTATTATTCTGGCGAAGCAATTGGAACTCATCAGCCCTGGCCCTGCGAATCTCGACGGGCAAATAATGAGCCAAAAAGGCCCGGTGAACTCGGACTATACTGCTGGAGGTGCATTCTGCCCTCTCGACTGAAGCTAGGATTCATACCATACTGCTGCCACATCCCACAATCTATAAGAGGCCAACTCTATGATTCTGTATCAGAGGCATGCAATACCCTTAAAGCACGGCTTATTCGATCTATAAAATCCTGGGGATTTTTCTTCGGTTGACCCCGTGAAGACCAGAGGATCCAAATTAAGATATCATGAACGCAAGAATTGACAGCACTATCCGAAAGGCCAACCTGCCGCTAAGTCTAGACGGCTACCAATCTGGTCAATAACGAGACTGCATCTTGCAAGTCCTGATCTGGAACAACAGGGGGATGAGCTGGAGGCTGAAGAGCTGAAGGGGGAGAGCAATTATATAATATAATTGCATGAAAACTTGTAAGACATGTAGTATATTTCTTGAAAATATCATAATAGCCATAACTTGCATGTAGAACCCATAGGATGCAAAGCATGGGTGTTTCATAGATTAGGACAAATTCTCAATAATCATAAGGAATTATCAAGAACTTCAACGAAGAATTACTAACAATTTCATACATAATATAATCATGGGACATGGGCCTAGGGTTATCATGATCATGGTCAAAACCCTAGTTTTCGTATAACTTCATAATTTATGGAAGAAGGGCGTGGGGAAGAACAATGATGTTCCCACACGTAGATAGAAACTCTACATGCCTGTAAACGCTCCAATCCAACGAACTAAACTGCTTCTCTGACGAAGAGCACTAAAACTCTAGCTTTGAACCGCTTCAGATGGATTTACCTTGGAAATCCTATGTTTTGGTTGAAGAATCATGTTACAATTCATGAATTAATGTCTTAATTACTTAGGAATCGTTAGAGCGATCTTACCTTGACGTGGGAGGATGAGGAGATGAGCAAAATGGCTGCTTAAGCCTTTAGAACGAAGTTGGAATATCTGATAAATGAAATTTCGAGTTAAGTGTTCAATTTATAGCATGGGGAATTTTGGACCCCCTGGCTCGCCTAGCACGGTCTATGGCTTTCCCCTGCCTTGATTTGGATCGAGCTCGGCGAGCTCCCTTGTTCATTTTACACTTAGATGATTTTCTTGAACTTTTCCACCTTTTGGACCCCTACCTCACCGAGTGCGGTCCAAGGCGAGCCCTTGCCTCGCTTTGGGGCGAGCTCCCCTGTCAATTTTACACTCAATCGATAGTGTTCAAGAAATAGGCATAAAACCTGGCACAGAGTTCCGTTAAGGCTTCACAATATATCATTGGAAAGCTATTTCGAAGGCTACAACTTTCATGTTTTAAGTTTTCTTAAATTATCAACGGATTTTCCATAAATTAGACTGGAAGGCGGACGTATCGAAAACTTAGTCGATTCTACCGAATCTTCAGAACCTCTCTATTAGCCATTTTGAGACGATCATATCTCCTTGGTCCGAATTCCAATTGGCCTGGTCCTTATATGCCTGAAAAGATATTTCTACGTACTACAACTTTCATTAGGAACCTTGTCCAAATTCTCAATGAATCAAGGGATTATGGGTGCCCGGAGTAGGCTTGTCAAGCACTTTAGTAATACGTACAAACTTTCAAATTTTTCGCTAAAACTCTAACGATACGAGTCTAACCTTAGTTCTAAGATACGGGGTGTAACATTATCTGTCCCTTGGGATCATTCGTCCTCGAATGATAGGTCATTGTTAAGAACATGGCTGGACATGGCTTGAATACATGAAAGTGAAAGAAACATAATATGTAACATGGAGACTGAATTAACATGACATGGTTACATGGATACCAAAACATGGAACTTGGGCACTGGATACATGACATGAGCGTAAAACACGAGACATGACGTGACATGGACTATGAAAAGTTACCTTGAGCGTTCTCTGCTTGCTCTTCAAACAAAAATGGGTACTTGAATTTCATATCTTCCTTGGCTTCCCATGTAGCTTCCTCAACTTTCTGACTTCTCCATAACACTTTTACTGAGGCCACTTCCTTAGTTCTCAACTTGCGAACCTGATGATCAAGAATGGCTACGGGGATCTCTTCATAGGTAAGGACATCCCTAACTGTTATAGTGTTAGCAGGAACAGCTAACGACGGGTCTCCTACACACTTCCTCAACATGGATACATGAAACACTGGGTGTACAACAAAATGAAATTTTTGTGGCAACTCAAGTTCATGGCTACTAGACCGACCTTTCACGAGTCGTAAGGTCCAATATATCTGGGACTAGCTTCCTTTCTTCCCAAATCTCATAACACCCTTCATAGGTGAGACTTTAAGGAACACCCAATCAATAACTTGAAATTCTAAGTCCATTCGTCTCACGTCTGTGTAAGACTTCTGGCGACTCTGAGCCGTCTTCAAAAGCTCTTGAATCAACTTGACTTTCTCCATAGCCTGATAAATCAAATGCCGGCCCTATGGTCGCTTCACCAACTTTAAACCAACCAATCGGTGACCTACACCTTCGCCCATACGAGCTTCAAACGGTGTCATCCCGGCCGTAGCATGATAACCGTTATTATAAGAAAACTCAATGAGGGGTAAGTGATCATCCCAATTACCTTTGAAATCTAAGCCACATTCTCTCAACATGTCCTCGCAGTCTGAATAGTATGCTCTGCCTGGCCATCTATCTGCGGATAAAAAGCCATATTGAGGTTCACCTTGGTACCCAATCCTTTCTGAAAGGATTTTTAGAAGTTCGCTGTGAACTGAGTACCACGATCTGAAATAATAGACACTCCCATGCAATCTGAAAATTTCATTAACATATAACTTGGCGTAATCTTCTGCTGAATCTGTGGTCTTGACTAGCAAAAGTGCAGAGCTTATTAGAAATGGTCAATGATTGCCTAAAAAGAGTCCGCTCCTAGTCAACGAGGTAGACGTCTACAAAGTCCATATTGATCATTTTCTATTTCAGACAGAATATCAATATTCGGGGGCCAAGCGCTTCAAGCCTCTAGTAATTGCTTTCAACACCGACAATTCGGACACTTAGCTACAAATATCACATTCTTCTTCATCATTCCGCCAATACATCTCCTTAAGATCTTGATACATCTTAGTGGAACACGCCGAAATGGAATACGGAGTTGTGAGCTTCGACATGATTCGCCTCTCTAAGCTCGTCTACACGTCGGGAACACATAATTTGCCTCTCGGTACCTCGAGGTACTATCATATCCCCACTTGTTCCAAAAGCAGTTCTCTTCGCTTTCGTGAATCCCCTCTCTCAACTGCAACAAGTAGGGATCACTAAACTGTTTCTCTTTGACTTCAAACACTACGGAGGAAAGAACTCTATTCTGAACAACCACGCCGCCATCCTCGGAGTCCAAAAATCGAACTCCAAGACTGGCCAAACGGTGAACTTCCTTGGTCATAACTCTCTTATCTGCATCAACGTGGGCTAAACTCCCCATGGAACGCCAACTAAGAGCATCGGCTACAACATCCGCACCTGGGATGATAGAGAATATCCACATCATAATCCTTAAGCAATTCGAGCCATCTCCCCTACGCCTAGATTCAGCTCCTTTGTCGAAGATATCCGTAAGCTTTTATGATCCGTGGAAATATCACGCACTCCATACAAATAGTGACGCCATATCTTAAGTGCAGAAACCACATTTTGCCAACTCTAAGTCATGAGTCGGATAATTCTTTTCATGAGTCTTAAGCTGTCGAGACGCATAAGCAACAACCCTACTATGTTGCATTAAGACACATCTGAGACCAACTCCCGAAGCATCACAATAGACCACGAACCCTTCGGTTCCTTCTGGTAACGTCAAAACTGGAGCAGAAGTTAGTCTCTTCTTCAACTTTTCAAAGCTTTGCTCACAAGCATTGGCCATTGAAACTTAACCTTTTTCTGAGTCAACTTAGTCAACGGAGCAATGAGAAAATCCTTTCTACGAAACATCTATAAGAGTCGTCATGTCACGACCCAACCTCGTGAAAGTTATGGCCGCGTTAGGCGGTCCCCGTAGCGGACACTTATACGCACCTAATACCTAATCGGTAAAGATACCAAACTTGCATAATTAGTAAAATGATCACATGTAGTCTTGGACAACGCGTAATAGCCAACATATGTCCCGGGGGGGGGCGTGTTGTACAGTATAAAAAGCTATTAAAGCAGGGGGCCCGGAAAGACCCCAAAAATAAAGATGCGGGCATTCGTACGTACCCAAACCCCCTACATTTACGACCCCCAAACGGAAAAGGGAAAA
>NC_081352.1:6360640-6427408 GCF_029784015.1 Lycium ferocissimum
TATTGGAAAAAACCATAAGTACCTATTGACCATATTAAGAGAGCAAGTCTACGGGAGGCGAATAAAAGTCGTAGATACAAGCTCGGATCGTAAGAGTGGAGTTTCCCGAGGTTCGTATCGAGCCTACTTAACTGCCTAGGACATGCCAAAAAGAACGCAGATTAGGCTTCACATACCACCTGCGTCCGCTCTGGCTTTAAGTCAAGCCTCAAGTCTCGGGCACTCCAAGATCTACATAACGCCAACGGATATCAAGCATTAGCTATAGGCATTTGGGCATTCAATTCCAAACGAACACCAAATTCTACAAATTTGGGCAAGACTTTCCTATGTAAATGAATACAACAACCCCGAGAATTCAACTCGGCCAAATTCATCAACAACAATACTAACAACCAAACTAACAACATCAATAGTCAACTCAAAGCGCATTCTAAAAGCGCATTCTAACATTAGTAGCCCTTTTTACATAATCCAACAACATTCACAATATTCCATTATACTTACTTCAACTACTTACATTCAAACCAATGTCAACGTTCGTACATTCGATCACTAATCCAAAACCATTCAAACAATATTCAAGAACACTTTAGACAATTCACACAATTTTCTAAACAACCCAAACCACACTCCAAATCACCCGAATTCCTCCCAAACCCAGAATAACACAACATACATTCCTCTCTCGCAAGTTCATAAATTACACCAATAATCCACACATTAACAATGTCATTCTCATAATTATAAAAATTACATCAAAAGCACATTAATTTCCAAATCAGCCCGTAACCATTACAACATCAATTTGAATCATTAAACTTGCATTTTCATCATAGAGATCCATAACGACGACAACTAGAATACTAACTAACATTTGTTCATTCTCAACCACACAAGGGGACCCTATTCCGGCCAACACCCTCTATACTAACTTCATGATTTTCATTCTTCTCTTCACACTACAACAATCAAAACATGCTAACTAGAATTAATTCATTACCGTTAACACAACACACACACACACACACGGCCAAACACCATATACACGGCCAAACTTCAACATGGCCTACTTCATGAATTTCATCCATTTTGACATACTACGACACACATAAACCTTCCATAACTCATAAAAACAAGATTAGAACTTACCTTCCTTCACAACTTCACAACTTGACTAAGGTTGGCAAAGGGTGAAAACGAGTAGTCTATTGATCCCAACAACACTCCCACGTTAATAAGCACCCTCCAATTAGTAGGTTTGCTTGAAGAAACAATTTTTTTGATGGCTTAATCTTGGTCTTGATTTTGCAAGCTATGGCCGAACCCTCTCTCTTTCTCTTCTTCAAGTTTTCTTGATTTTTCTAGAAATGAAAATGGTGAATAAGATGACTAAGTCATCTTTTAATACCATGTATAAGGCTCCATGTGGCCTTGGCCCACATGGCCGGCCACATGCCCATCTTTTTTTTTTTTTTTCATGGAATAAATACTTTCAAAAAATAACACTTGACCCCAAATGTTTCCTTAATATTTCCATGCCAAGTAAAGTCATACACAACTTGTGCTTTTAAAACAACAAAGAATCTCTACTTCGTATCCCGGAATGGTCTTACCCCTAACTTATCGTAGTTAACTCGGATTGTCTCGTTGTTCAAAATACGGGATATAACATGCCAGACCCAAGAAACTTCTTATATCAGAGACTGATGCGGGTCTGGGCCAACTCCTTACGGTATCAATCTTCTGAGAATCAACTTTAACACTTTCACCTGAGATCACATGGCCTAAGAACGCCACTGACTTAAGCCAAAACTCACACTTTGAGAATTTTGCAAAAAGTTTGCGATCTTTAAGCGTCTGCAATACTATTCTGAGATGTTCTGCATGATCAGCCTCACTGCGGCAATACACCAAAATATCATCAATGAAGACAATGACGAATAGATCGAGATAAGGCTTGAAGACCCTGTTCATAATGTCACACCCCAATCTTCACCAGGGCGTGACGGGCACCCTACTCTTATCAGAGTCGAGCGAACCCTTAAACGTCAACTCAATTTTTTTTTTTTTTTAAAACGAGAATTGAAAATTGTAAATGAAATACCAAAATCGACACGTGGCTCAAGGCATCTCAAAACCTGTTATATATATACATACGACATAGAACAAGGCGAGCCAAAATAGACCTCTGCCATTTACGTACAACAAAATAATGGCCGGCAAAGCCAAACGAAGAACCATAACTCCCACTTTGTTCGCAGACTTCTACGAGTATGACTGCGTAATATATAAAACTATACCAAAACGGGGACGACCTCACGGAGCAAATGGAGGCGTCGACTCCCGGTGCTAACTCCCTCTAAGAAGGCGGGTCCCCAGTTTGCGTCCCCGAACACGCGGGCATGAAACGCGACCCCGAAGAAAAGGGGTCGTACGGAATATGTCGAATATGTAAAGCGTCAACGAAGCATGAATCGAGAAAAGTACAACCGTAAACAAGTTTAAGATACTCAGTATGAATTCAATGTTTAAATAAAATAGTCCCTTCGGACGGCGCCTCCGCCTAATAATAGTAATGATAGTAATAATAATGATAACAACAATGATATTAATGATAATAACCCCGCCGGGTGTGCCGGTCTCGACATCCGTCTATCCTGGCCCCTTCGGGCATCGGGTCCCGAAATAAAATGATGGCCCCGGGCGTGCCGGAATCCCGACATACGTCTATCACGGCCCCTTCGGACATGCGGCCCCGACATAATACTCCTAGCCCCGCCGGGCATGCCACTCGTGACATACGGCTACCACAGGCCCTTCGGACATGCCACTCGTGACATAATACTAGTCCTAGCCCCTTCGGGCATAATCATAATAATAATAATAATAATAATAATAATAATAATAATAATAATAATAATAACACTAATAATAGCGTTGAAATGTAGGCATAAGTCGTGAATGGAATGAAATAGTAAAATCTCGCACCCCCTTCGGAGTGGTTTTAAAGAGTCTTAAATAATACATTATCGCACTCCCTTCGGAGTGATTTTGAAAAGTCTTAAATAATAAAATATCGCTTGGTAATTGGGACAATAGCCAAAAGTTTTTTTTTTCTTCAATTGTGGTACAGAAATAAGTCAAATCAAACGATAGGAGAGGATCCGGGAATAGTGGGCCCGCCCCGGTCACCGAGGTGGCGTACGCAAATTACATATGCTAAGCTTAATGGCGTCATTTATGAAAGCTTCAAGGCAATTCGACTACATTTATGTAAGTTATAGGTTTTTGAGCATTTTTCCAACAAGATATAAAGATCCTAATTCAATCGCACTGAATGAATAGTACTCAAATTCAGAATCGGATTTCTATGAACAGAATAACCCCCGAGGCTCAAATCCAAACCTAGCACACCTAGGACATGCCAAAAGAAGGAGAGGGATAGCCTTACATACCTTACGGGTGTCTTATGCTCGCTTAAGCTCAATTCCCGTTTCACCCAAAATACGCAAATGGTCACATTTACCAATTGTGAATTATTAATTCTAAGAATTCAACTTAATATCATATTGGTCTACCGAAATTCCGGCAGCACCTCCCCTGTACATATAGCATCCCCGAGACGTAGCTCGGCCCAATATATCAACAACAACAACCCAACGACATCCTCAACAACAACAACAATCAAACTAAAACGCATTCTAACATGAATAGTACTACTTTCTTCATAATGTCATAACTTCCATTCTAACTTCAACAATGCAACCAAGAGCTACCAAACCGCATTATTTCCTTCCAAACTCATTAACAATAGCCACAATTCACATTTAAACCTTACTTCTAGATTTATACAAAAATCATATAAAATTCATAAAATTCCCCACAACAACATACAACCATTTTCGATGCCGCCTTAATTCATTAAACCTTTATTTACGTCACAGAGGTCACAACAACACAACTAACAAGCTAAGTAAAATCAAATTCATTTCTTCTCTACATCACATGGCCCACGGCCACATCCATCCTTCACACACACACACGCCATGCATACACACGCCACACTTTCATAATTCTCGTCTAATTCTAATCATCATAACATATAAATTTATTCCATAACTTAAAACATAAAATTCATACCTTTTCTTCAAATTTCAACTTTTCGCAAACGTGGTTCTTTCACCAAACTAATTATACCACGTTGAAGAGCGTCTTGCACTTAGTAAGAATTCAAGAAGAACCAACTTTTTGAATCAAAGGCCAAGCTCCAAGAATTGTTTCTTCTTCTCTTTTTTTTTTTCTCTCTTCTTTCTCTCTAGGCCGAATGGCTTCTTCTTCTTTTTTTCTTGATTTTTCCTTTGATTTCATGAAACTTCTAAGGCTAATCATCCTTTTATAATTAATAGGCACATGGAACATTTAATTAAAACATGGGTTGGGCCTTGTAGATGGCCGGCCACCCTTCTCTTGGGCCTTAATTCTCTTAATTTTTTTTTTGAGCCCAATTGGCTACAAATCTTAATTTGAAATTCCCGAGGCAAATTTCCAAAATTCCAATTTTGCCCTTAGGCCTCCTCCGGGGTTTCCACATTCAAGCTTCCATATCCGCCACACACTTACTAAGAAAAATTCAAACATGGCCTCCTTTCTCATAAATCACAATTGTTTCGAATTTTCGATTATGAAAAAGGGCGGGATATAACATCCTCCCCCCCTTTAGAACATTCGTCCTCGAATGTTAAATTAGCCTTATAAGGCTTACAAGTATTTTGGGAAGGTTCTCTAGGTGGGCGGCACATATAAATCATTCATTGACTAGGACAATCAACTATGAAATTTAGATTACAGTGGTGCATCTCGCGGTGCCTCGGGACCTGGTCTCCCACCCAGTGCATAGATACGATGTGGCCTCGTACTGGAATTAGGTGCTCTACCTCCGCCCCTACCTTAGCCGGAAGAAGTCTGAGGTCCTGTCTCGAGGGCTCTTACCGAAGGTGACGACGCTGCTACCGAGTTTCCAGGAACAGTATGGCCCACTCCTTGTGGACAATCTCTAGCATAATGCGTTGGATCACCACAAGTATAACACACACCCCGTCGGCATTGTCCTACATGACGCCTTCCGCAAGTCGCACATCGAGGAGGGGCATCCCTCTTTGCCCCGACCATGCCCGCTGCCGAGGACCCGACGCATAGGAAGAAGCCGTCCGGCCGAGGGATTGTCTCTCTACCCCACCGAGGTCCACACGAAACCGTGGAAGGTGCCGTCTTTGGGGCCTGCTCTCGCTAGTGGAACCCTTACTCCGACCTTCTGTCCTGGCCCTCTTGGGCTGACTACCACCCTGCTCTGAAATAGCCTCTCGTTGGCGCTTACGATCCTCTGCCCCCTGAGCATAAGCTTGGATACGAGCTATATCTATACCTGCCGCATTGCCACTGGCATACACATCTCAATTCCGACTCCAATCCTATTACATATCGGTGAACTCTATCTTCCATTTCTGCACAATAGTAGGGGCATATCTGGCTAAGGAATCGAACTCCACACTATATTCTCTAACAGACATGTTACCCTGTCGCAGGTTAAGAAACTTGTCAACCCTTGCCCGCTTCAATTCGGGTGGCATATAGTGGCGCAAAAAGGCATCTGAGAATTCCCGCCAAGTCGGCGGAAGGGCATCACTACCCCTCGATAATCTCCAAGGCGATACCAATTAATTGTTATGCCCTGCCCGGCCTATAAGCGGCTAACTCAACGGTATTCCGTGGCCGATGCCCGCATCACGTTTGAGTCTGTTGCATACCATCTATGAACTCCTGAGGATCGGCATTAGGGTCCGTGCCCTTAAATTCTGGGGGACTTAATGTAAGAAAATCTCGTGCCCTGGCATTAGCAGCCCTATCTGGATACTCGTGACTCCTATCCTGTTGTCCAGCCTGGGTGGCAAGTATTTGAGTTAACAAATGTATAGCATCTTTCATTTCTCTAATCTCTCGACGCCGGCATGCGGGCGGGGCGGAGATACGGATGCGGCGGAGCTGGGGGTGATCGGTGCCCCTCTTAGCTCGTCGGAGATGGGGAGGTGGGAGGACTGCGGTTGGATGCGTATTCCGGCGTATTTTCGAGCTCTAGTAGACACTGGGGCTTGGCTAACTACCTCATCCCCAGCGCTGCCCGCCCGCGTCGCTTTACCCTTCTTAGGCATTACTGAAAGCACACAAGGTTATTAAATTAGGGACCTTATGTACAACACAGCTCTATACGCACGATTTGCGCCATGAAAGAAAGAATGACACCCTATCAATGTCTCGTAGCCTCCTGTTTATAGATGTGGTGCACAACACACCGATAAACAAGACTCTACTAGACACCGTCTGCGAACATGCGAGGACCGGCACCGCTCTGATACCACTTTGTCACACCCCAATCTTCACCAGGGCGTGACGGGCACCCGACTCTCATCAGAGTCGAGCGAACCCTTAAACGTCAACTCAAAAATTTTATTTATTTTTTTTTAAAACGAGAATTGAAAATTGTAAATGAAATACCAAAATCGACACGTGGCTCAAGGCATCTCAAAACCTGTTATATATATACATACGACATAGAACAAGGCGAGCCAAAATGGGCCTCTGCCATTTCTGTACAACAAAATAATGGCCGGCAAAGCCAAACAGTAACCATAACTCCCACCCTGTTCGCAGACTTCTACAGAGTATGACCTGCATAATATATAAAACTCTACCAAAACAGGGACGACCTCGGAGCAAATGGAGTCTGTCCGACTCCCGATGCTAACTCCCCTACAGAAAGGCGGGTCCCCCCGGTTGCGTCCCGAACTCGCGGGCATGAAACGACCCCCGAAGAAAGGGGTCGACGGAATATGTACTGAATATGTAAAGCGTCACTGAAGCATGAATCAGAAAAGTACAACAGTAAACAAGTTTAGGATACCCAGTATGAATTCAATGTTTAAATAAAATAGTCCCTTCGGACGGCCGCCTCCGGCCTAATAATAGTAATGATAGTAATAATAATGATAACAACAATGATATTAATGATAATAATCCCCTTCGGGTGTGCCGGTCCCGACATCCGTCTATCCTGGCCCCTTCGGGCATGCCGGTCCCGAAATAAAATGATGGCCCCTTCGGGCATGCCGGTCCAGCATACGTCTATCCTGGCCCCTTCGGACATGCTGGCCCCGACATAATACTCCTAGCCCCTTCGGGCATGCCACTCGTGACATACGGCTACCCTGGCCCCTTCGGGCATGCCACTCGTGACATAATACTAATCCTAGCCCCTTCGGGCATAATAATAATAATAATAATAATAATAATAATAATAATAATAATAATAATAATAATAATAATAATAATAATAATAATAATAATAATAACACTAATAATAGCGTTGTGGAATGTAGACATAAGTCGTGAATGGAATGAAATAGTAAAATCTCGCACCCCCTTCGGAGTGGTTTTAAAGAGTCTTAAATAATACATTATCGCACTCCCTTCGGAGTGGGTTTGAAAAGTCGTAATTAATAAAATATCGCTTGGTAGTTAGGACAATAGCCAAAAGTTCTTTTTTTTTTTCTTCAATTGTGGTACAGAAATAAGTCAAATAAAACGATAGGAGAGGATCCGGGAATAGTGGGCCCGCCCCGGGTCAACGGAGGTGGTGTACGCAAATTACATATGCTAAGCTTAATGGCGTCATTTATGAAAGCTTCAAGGCAATTCGACTACATTTATGTAAGTTATAGGTTTTTGAGCATTTTTCCAACAAGATATAAAGATCCTAATTCAATCGCACTGAATGAATAGTACTCAAATTCATAATCGGATTTCTATGAACGAGAATAACCCCGAGGCTCAAATCCAAACCTAGCACACCTAGGACATGCCAAAAGAAGGAGAGGGATAGCCTTACATACCTTACGGGTGTCTTATGATCGCTTAAGCTCAATTCCCGTTTCACCCAAAATCTGCAAATGGTCACATTTACCAATTGTGAATTATTAATTCTAAGAATTCAACTTAATATCATATTGGTCTACCGAAATTCCGGCAGCACCTCCCCTGTACATATAGCATCCCCGAGACGTAGCTCGGCCCAATATATCAACAACAACAACCCAACGACATCCTCAACAACAACAACAATCAAACTAAAACGCATTCTAACATGAATAGTACTACTTTCTTCTAATGTCATAACTTCCATTCTAACTTCAACAATGCAACCAAGAGCTACCAAACTGCATTATTTCCTTCCAAACTCATTAACAATAGCCACAATTCACATTTAAACCTTACTTCTAGATTTATACAAAAATCATATAAAATTCATAAAATTCCCCACAACAACATACAACCATTTTCGATGCCGCCTCAATTCATTAAACCTTTATTTACGTCACAGAGGTCACAACAACACAACTAACAAGCTAAGTAAAATCAAATTCATTTCTTCTCTACATCACATGGCCCACGGCCACATCCATCCTTCACACACACACACGCCATGCATACACACGCCACACTTTCATAATTCTCGTCTAATTCTAATCATCATAACATATAAATTTATTCCATAACTTAAAACATGAAATTCATACCTTTTCTTCAAATTTCAACTTTTCGCAAACGTGGTTCTTTCACCAAACTAATTATACCACGTTGAAGAGCGTCTTGCACTTAGTAAGAATTCAAGAAGAACCAACTTTTTGAATCAAAGGCCAAGCTCCAAGAATTGTTTCTTCTTTTTTTTTTTTTTTCTCTTCTTTCTCTCTAGGCCGAATGGCTTCTTCTTTTTTTTTTTTCTTGATTTTTCCTTTGATTTCATGAAACTTCTAAGGCTAATCATCCTTTTATAATTAATAGGCACATGAAAAATTTAATTAAAACATGGGTTGGGCCTTGTAGATGGCCGGCCACCCTTCTCTTGGGCCTTAATTCTCTTAATTTTTTTTTGAGCCCAATTGGCTACAAATCTTAATTTGAAATTCCCGAGGCAAATTTCCAAAATTCCAATTTTGCCCTTAGGCCTCCTCCGGGGTTTCCACATTCAAGCTTCCATATCCGCCACACACTTACTAAGAAAAATTCAAACATGGCCTCCTTTCTCATAAATCACAATTGTTTTGAATTTTCGATTATGAAAAATGGCGGGATATAACGCATAAGATCCATGAAAGCAGCTGACGCATTTGTCAACCCAAATGACATAACAAGAAATTCGAAATGGCCATAACGGGTTCTGAAAGCGGTCTTCGGAATATCAACTTCCTTAACCTTTAACTGATGGTAGCCTGATCTGAGGTCAATCTTGGAATAACATTGGGCACCCTGAAGTTGGTCAAATAAGTCATCTATTCTGGGAAGAGGGTACCTGTTCTTAATGGTGACTTTGTTCAACTGGCGGCAGTCAATACAATTGCGTAAGGAACCATCCTTCTTCCAGACAAATAAAACTGGCGCACCCCAAAGTGAAACACTGAGCCTAATAAATCCCTTGTCAAGAAGGTCTTTCAACTAGGATTTTAACTCTGCTGGAGCCATTGTGTATGGCGGAATAGATATCGGCTGAGTATCAGGAAGTAGATCAATTCCAAAGTCAATCTCCCTGTCAGGAGGGACTCCGGGAAGATCTTCTTAGAAGACTTCTGGAAACTCATTTACAACTGGGATGGACTGGAGGGTTGGAATCTGGGCATCTGAATCCTTGACTCGAACTAGGTGGTAGATATAACCCTTGAAAATCATTTTTCTAGCTTTTAGGTAAGAAATAAATCTACCCCTGGGTACTACAAAATTACTCTCCCATTCTATGACTGGCTCATTAGGAAACTCGAATCTTACAACTTTGGTTCTACAACATACCATGGCATAACATGAAGCTAACCAGTCCATACCCATGATCACATCAAAGTCTACCATCTCTACAGTGCTCGCTAAGTCGAGTTATGGTCCTCGCGGTGATAGACTAAAGCGGGCAACCCCTATAAATACGTCTAGCTATGGTGATTCCCCGGCGGGGTGGACACCTCAAATGGTTCATGCAATTTTTCTGGTTCAATACCAAACTTCTTAGCAACAAAAGGGGTTACATAAGATAAGGTGGATCCTGGGTCAATAAGGGTATATACGTCAAAGTGAAAACTGTTAGTGTACATGTGACCACATCTGCACGAGCTTCTGTGTCCTGAAGGCCTGTTAATGCATACAAACAGTTTCGTCCTCCGCCTGCATTTCCAGACTTAGCTACATTGTGCCCCTGCTGGGCCTGATTATTACGAGGGACTGCTGAATTCGTGGACTGTGCCACGTAACCTCCGGTACCCTGTCTAGCTGATGGACAGTCCTTCTGAAAATGGCCCTTTTGACTACATCTAAAACATGCATCAGTACCCACACGACACTCACCTGAGTGTCTCTTATTACACTTGCCGCATATCGGATGGGTATAAGTCGACTAACCCACACTAGCCTGAGAGTAAGAACTTGATGGCCTGAAATTTTGCTTCTTATTATTTCGGAACTTCGGGACTGGGGCACTTGCTGTAGATGGAGCAGGTCCTGCTGACCTGTTCTTAAAGAACTTTCTATTTCCACTATCGTCCGGTAGACTTGACCCTCTTGTTGAACTCCTTGTCTTTCTCTTTCTGCAAGGCTTCCTCCTCCTTTAGCCTTGTCTCATTCTCTTGTACGAAAGCAACCATCTTGAAAATAGTTATCCCCCCGTTCTGTGCAGCAATATTGGCCCCATCATACAAATAAGAATCCAGACCACCAACAAAGCTCCTCACTCTCGCCCTCATGTCCGGCACCATATGTGGAGCATGCTTAGCCAGATTGACAAACTCCAAGTAGTAGTCCTTAACTGACCTGCCATTTTGTTTAAGTTTCAGGAATTGCTCAGCCTTAGCCTCTCTGACATCTATTGGCATGGAAGTGGTCCAGGAATGCGCTTGTAAATTCATCCCATGTAGCATCAGGTGCATCCTCGCCTCGGGATAATTCCCAAGATTCATACCAAGTGTTAGCAATGCTCTGCAGCTGATGAGCTCCAAAAGTAGCTGTTTCGATTTTCGTAACTGACAAAATCCTGAAGATTTTTTGAATAGCATCAATGTAGTCCTGAGGGTCCTCGTCTTTCTTTGTCCCCGTGAAGACTGGGGGATTCATCCTGAGAAAGTCCTTAGTCTTAGAAGACTCTCCATTATTCCCTGAACTTGACCCAAATTCCTAACGTTGGGCCTGAGCTGCTACCAGTTGTGTGAGCATGTTGATAGCGCTTCTAATATCCCCATCTGAATCACTAGGAGGTGTAACTGTAGGAGCGGTTAGGGCAGTTGTCTGAGTCGGAATGGTCTCTTCGTGAGCTACATCCGCGGTAGCCCTCTGGCTAGTGGTTGTGGTCCTCCTAGTGTATTTTCTTTTTGCAGGCATTTTCTGAAAATACGTACACGCACGAATTAGAAAGGCATCCTGAGAGTACTGCTCTAACTGCACGATCTAGAGTATGAAAGAAGTGAGACAATCCTAAATGTCTTGGTGGTCAACTGTTTATATGTGTGGGGCCCTCAAACATATAAAAGTAACCCCACTGGACACGGTTTCATAGAATCCCTAAAGACATTTGAACCTAGGCTCTGATACCAAGCTTTGTCACACCCCGAACCATGGCCTGGGCGAAACACGGCACTCGGTGCCTTACTGCATGTGACCGAGCGAACCACATGGCTTGCTGAATCATCATAAGGCATAACATGAGCGGAATATAACGTGAATGCATGAATGAGCCTTTATAAAATGTAACAAGTCATGATACTTAATAAAAATACTTGTTTAAACATGAGTGCGAAAATAACATGAATGAGCCAAAAATGGCTATACGACTCTGAAAGTCTGACATAACATAACTGACTTGTCCAGTCTATGAAATCTCTAACATAAGTCTGAACATGAAAACATACCCGCTAGGACACGGCAAAGATACCTTTAAATGCACATCTTATCATGAAAATAAATAAATAATAAATGTCTAAACCCGGTAAGAGATGGGGCTCACCTAAAAGCTGATAAGTGCAAAGTCCTACTAAGCAGATGCGTCGTCTTGTAAATCGGTACCTGCATCGTAAAATGCAGGCCCCCAAGCAATAAAAGGGGACGTCAGCGCATTGAATGAACTGGTATGTAAAGCAACTGAAAGAAAGAACATGGGACATGGAATAACATGATAAAAAGTGAAACTGAAAACCTGGACATGAACATGAGCATGAATATATATATATATATATATATAACATGAGTAAAACATGGTAAGTAGGAAGAGCATTTCATAAACCGACAACATGATATCACCACGTAGGTACGTGGAGTCTGGTACCTCGCCGGACCAGTAGAGCCCCCATACCTTGCCAGGGTATAAGGTGTAACGTGCCTGATGGATCCATTCAGCGAAAAATTAAGATCGTCCTAATTGGGCGGAGCGATCCTTATCCTACGATGGCTATGTAGTTTCAAGCTATCTGAGCCTTCTCGGTAATTTTTGCAACTCCCAAAAACATGGACATGATATAGTTGGCTAAGAAGCCCTTGATTTTCGTGACATAACTTGCAAACATGTTTTCATGAAAGCATGACTTTTATTTAGCATGTATGTATCTTGTATCATGGCATGAGAGTAATTATATAATATAATTGCATGAAAACTTGTAAGACATGTAGTATATTTCTTGAAAATATCATAATAGCTATAACTTGTATGTAAGAACCCATAGGATGCAAAGCATGGGTTTTTCATAGATTAGGACAGATTCTCAATAATCATAAGGAATTATCAAGAACTTCAATGAAGAATTACTAACAATTTCATACATAATATAATCATGGGACATGGGCCTAGGGTTATCATGATCATGGTCAAAACCTAGTTTTCGTATAACTTCATAATTTATGGAAGAAGGGCGTGGGGAAGAACAATGATGTTCCCACACATAGATAGAAACTCTACATACCTGTAAACGCTCCAATCCAACAAACTAAACTACTTCTCTGACGAAGAGCACCAAAACTCTAGCTTTGAATCGCTTGAGATGGATTTACCTTGGAAATCCAATGTTTTGGTTGAAGAATCATGTTACAATTCATGAATTAATGTCTTAATTATTTAGGAATCGTTAGAGCGATCTTACCTTGACGTGGGAGGATGAGGAGATGAGGAAAATGGCTACTTAGGGCTTTAGAACGAAGTTGGAATATCTGATAAATGAAATTTCGAGTTAAGTGTTCAATTTATAGCATGGGGCATTTTGGACCCCCTGGCTCGCCGAGCGCGGTCTATGGCTTGCCCCTACCTCGATTTGGACTGAGCTTGGCAAGCTCCCTTGTCCATTTTACACTTAGATGATTTTCTTGATCCTTTCCCAGTTTTGGACACCTACCTCGCCGAGCGCGGTCCAAGGTGAGCCCTTGCCTCGCTTTGGGGCTAGCTCGTCGAGCTCCCCTGTCAATTTTACACTCAGTCGACAGTGTTCAGTAAAATGGTCATAACTCCTAGCACAAACCGCCGTTTGGGCTCTACAATATACCGTTGGAAAGGTATTTTTCATGTTTTAAGTTTTCTCAAATTATCAACCTATTTTCCATAAATTGGGCTGGAAGGCACATGTATCGAAAACTTAGTCGATTCTACCGAATCTTAAGGACGTCTCTATTAGCCATTTTGAGACGATCATATCTCCTTGGTCCAAACTCCAAATTGGCCTGGTCTTTATATGCCTGAAAAGAAATTTCTACGTACTACAACTTTCATTAGGAACCTTTTCCAAATTCTCAATTAATCAAGGGGTTATGGGTGCCCGAAGTCGGCTTGTCAACCACTTTCGTAATACGTACAAACTTTCAAATTTTTCGCTAAAACTCTAACAATACGAGTCTAACCTTAGTTCTAAGATACGGGGTGTAACAGCAGTACCCAGTATTGTGCAGACTTTCTTCTTTCTCGGAGGCATCGCTGAAAATTAAACAAGGAAAGATTAGATAGTTGCATTCTCAACTTGGTTCTATCGCACGATTTAGATCATGAAGAAAAGTGACTTCCTAACTGCCCTGTAGCCTCCTGGCTATATATATGGTGCACGACATACTGATAACCAGGACTCTACTGGACACGGCTCATAGACATCCCTAGGACTGACCTGCTCTGATACCAAGTTTGTCACACCCCGACGAGGAGCATGACGGGCACCGACCTATAGGCCGGATACCACCTGGCATAACAGTTACCATGATTATCATATAACCATTATTCGATATAAAATGGCTCAAAGGACACCTGCACGCAAAAAAGGCCCAAATACAGAAATATGCAATGATCCAACATATATATATATATACACACACGTACACATAAGCAAGCCGACAATGCTGCAATAATATCATAAATGTCATAAAGCCGGCAAGTCTATCAGGAGAATATCAAAAACCAAAGCAAGGCTGACGAGGTCGTACATAATATCTACATATACCCAAAATGTCTATGCGCCTCTAAGAACGAGGATAGCAAAAGCATAATAGTCAGGACAGGGCCCCGACGTTCCCATAACATATGAACATATATCACGATAACATAAGTATACCAAAAGATAGCAAGTCCGGAGTAGTGGAACTTGCTGACACCGCTGAAACTGGAAGTCTTACTATTGTGGAGGTCCTCCGCTACGCCTGTCAGGACCTGCAGTACGAAATGCAGCGTCCCGTAGGATAGGACGTCAGTATGGATAAAAGTACTGAGTATGTAAGGAAGGAAACAATAACATAAGTAAGACGTAAATATAGAAGGATAGAAGTAACCTGAGCTATCTGAGAATGTACAATATGCAATGCATGAGTTTAAAAACCATATGCAAGTATATACATATAGTAGCATCACCATCGTATCATCATCATCATCATCATGTCATCATCATCCGGCGTCTGGGGCATCCCACGTCCGGGGTATATCATAACATGCCCACTGCAGTAGTGTGCACATCTAATTGCCTGCCCGGACGCGGCACGGTGTAGTAAAATATTGCAATACACACACACATATACACAATGCATAAGGATCCAATGGACTAACATCGGGCCTTTCGGAGTGAAGTAAGGTCGATAACCTCCGAATAACGTTATGGAAACTCATATCAATATCAAGAAACCATTTAGTGAAGGTAATTTATCATAACTAGAATCAATCAGATAATTAAGGCATTAAACTTTGAATCACAAAGCATAGGAATGGAGTGAATTATTATGGAACACTCGTGTTCATGTTCTAGTTGGATTCGTGCCAAAGAAAGAGGTAAACGATCACCTTACATAACTTAAATTGTTGATCCGCTACTTGAAGGAATTCCTCATTCCGAAGACTGATTGTCCCTTGCCCATATATGGCGATATATGACCTTAGTTAGGCCTTAATTGTTTATATACAAACGCATATGTGATGTATCTTTGAGACTATTTAATTTGAGGTTAAGGGAATTCAGGCAGCATTTCCTCAGTTTATGCTACGTTCCCATGATCACAATAACAACAAAACCAACATCAAAGGCATTTGATCTAATTCCATCAACAACATCCCATAAGAGGGTTATGCCATCTTTTTCCATACGCGACAATCTAACAATTATAACTTTGAATTATCGGAATTTATTGGTAATAGAGAAGGAATCTTTACCTCAATTGACTAAGTTGACTCTTAGTACCAATTTGGATTCAAGGTTTCCACCTTAACACAACGATACCAAGATTGAATTGAAGCCTACAAGGTTATACGCACTTCCCTAGCTTAATTGACGCTAGATTTCAACAAGTATCGTAAAGATTGATGTAGAAACTTTGGGAGAATATATGTATCTATGGTGAAGCTTCCAGACCTTGAAATATGATGAAAATAACAAGGGAGGGGCTATTTATACTTGTGAAAGTCGGTGGGCACCGACTCAACTCGACGTGCACATCGACGGACCGTCAACATGTCGACGGTTCGTCAATGTGCAACCGTCGAATTGCAAGAAAAGTCGTACAATTTTGTACGAGCCGCATCTTCCACCTCACATCTCGAATTTACGATCTGTCAATTGCATTGGAAAGAAGACTCTCTGAACTTCAATTTACATAGTTATGCGTTCCATAACTCCTTATATACTAGGAGATATACCTCCCCAAAGTTGGACTAAAATTTTTGTCCAAAATTCTATCAAATCTTCCCCAAGTTTCGACAAACTTAGTTTCTTCGAGTCCCTTGATCCTGGAGCCTTTGGATACATGTTTAACACTTGTTAAAAGTCTTCCTTGACCTCTTGAGATTTCCATGGCCTCTCCGTGATTTTGTCGAGGAATACGTAACGTACTTAGTTTCTTGAAGGGCGAGATGTAACAGATAAAGATGGCGTAGTATCTACTAAAGTAGTAAACCAATCTACATGTAATAGTTTAGCTACTCTTGGCAATCTGTGTGTAACCTCTACTATCGATGGAGCTCCCGAATGTCCATCTAATGTAATTCTCTAGTATTAATAATAGTATTTCCTTTATCCAAAAAAAAAAAAAAGACTCTCCAGAATAAGCAAAGGCAGGTTGAGCAAATTAGAAGAGTGGTTGTCCAGAAGATAAGAAGATAATGTGCCAGGTAGAGATTTTTATATTGTTAAGCAATTAATAATATCTTCCTAAATATCATAAGATTAGCATATTTTATTACAAATTTGGCACATATACACACTTGGGTGATCAACTACAAACAGTGCAAGCAAACACCTTAGGAACTAATGTGATCAAAGTATGTTGGAAGCCACCTTATGGTGGATGGGTAAAATGCTATACTGATGGGGCTTCTAGAAATAAACCTGAAAGAGGATCATGGGGTTCCTGTGTGAGTAATAAAGTTGGACATCTAATGGGACATCTAATAGCTGCTAAAGCAAAAGAGATGGCTGATTCTCATTGCACTAATACCTAGGCAAAAGCTATATCAATAGTACAAGCACTAAGATATATGGAAAAAAGGCATTTTCAGCAGGTGATAATTAAGACAGATTCTTTACTATTAAAGAATATCATTCTCAGAACCTGGGAAGTCCCTTAGCGAGTGATTGAAATGGTAGAGGAAATTTGTAGCTTAATGGACAACAAAACTGTCAGGCGATACACATAATGAGAGAAGGAAACACGCTGGCAGATCATGTCGAAAATGTTGCACTAGATGATGGAGAAGTACCTGTAGAATCTTTCCAGAAGATTGGAAGTCAAGGGAGAAGATTGATTAACAATGATAAGCTACAATTACCTTATTTGAGAAGCAAATTATGCAAGAATTGAAGGAATATGCTTAGGGAAGGAGATTTCGTATTTTCCTATTCAGGTCCTGATAAGGAAGTAGAGCATGGAAGATAAGTTTCTCTAACATAAGCTACCATTTTTTTTTTTTTTTTTTGCAGGAACAATACACATGAATACAAAGGACAAGTAAATACACTATATGGACAAAACAAAAAATAGGAAAAAGAACACAATCAAGGATACATACAGTTAGGAAAGCAACAATAAGCAGAACATGAAATCCAAGAAGGTGAAACACCAAGCAAATAATCTTACTTTGATTAGTTCGTAGAAATGAATCAGTGGGTGGTATTAGTGTCATTGTCATCCTACTGAATCAAATCTACTAAACTATCAAATACATATGACTTTAATACTAAGCCTCACTGGGAAATATAACTGGAAAAGGAAAAACTACAAGCTTCAATACCATACAAGAGCACAACAAGAAGGAAAGGAAAATAAAGAGACAACACAAGCAGCAACAACAAAGGAAACATTCAAGCACATACAATCACACTGCGATACAGGAACACCACACAAGTTTGAACAAAGTCACAAAGAATTCAACAGAGACACTAGTGAAATTACCAGAATCGATGGATCTTCAGATCCGTTATGAATATCAGCAGGAAGTTACAACCCCCAAACGCTATTTTCAACAGCATCGGGTTCAAAATCAAATCCACATACCAAGAGAAACGGACTGCAATTTTGAATTGGACTTCCTGAAGCTCCGACATCGCAACATCAGGAGGAAAGGATTGGAACTGCAAGACTGAAGAGGGGTTTCTAAATTAGGGCTTAAATTCATTTCGTTACTTTCTAGAATATGATTTTCTTTATTATTTTCTAGAATATGCTTTTATTTATTGTTTTGCAAGACATTTTATTTAAATAATTAATAAAATAGCCTCACCGAGGCCGTAATTTAAGAAAATTAAAAATCTCCACGATTGACCCCTCAAAAACCTTTGTCGGCAAATCTACTTTCCTCAAAATCTAGTGAGCTTGATTTATTAAGGCCTTTCGGAATCTATATCAACGCATACAGTCTTGGAGTTGTATTTGTTCGCTCAACCTAATTGTATTTATTTGTTCGCTCAACCTAATTGTATCTACACATACAATTCCGATTGTATTTGTTTGCTCTAATTGGATGTATCAATGCATACAGTCTTGGAGTTGTATATCTGTTCACTTGAAGCTATATGTGTTCGCTCAACCTAGTTTTATCAACACATACAATTTCGTTGGATATATTGTATTAGCACATACACCACACTTCAATACATTTTACAATCATCACCCCAAAGCGCCACACATACAATCGACATGCGTACAAACGTATACTTTACATGCATACAACATACACTTGTATTTCTTGAGTGTATGCACCATGTATGTAAGAAATGGACTTTTGATACATGTCTGTACCATTTATGCACGATATTGGATGTATACGTCCTTTTTGTTTTGACTGCATTTTGGTGAATGTATCATTGTTGCTACATGAGTATGATTGAACTGATTGAACTCATGAATTCAAGTATTTTCTTTTTGAGTGTATACATGAACCCAACAACTACATCGCCGGCGACGGTCATGATTTATGGTCAAGCTTAGATCAACAACGAGTTCGAGCGATTTGTTGCTGAAATTTTTTATTTGGGTGTTGTTTGATCTGACAATAGGAGCAGCTGTTGAATCAAAGTGGTGAGTGACAAATTTGAATTCTTGGTTGTACGGTTCTTAGAAAATTTTATAAACAAAGAATGATGAAATGAGTCTCTTCAATTTGATGATTGTTGGTTTGAAGTTAGGAAACAAGTATTGAACTGATTTCAATACATAGTTGTTGTCAGTTGATCGAATTTGAGCAAAAAATAAAATAAATTGAATCCGCCGTTGATGAGAAAGCTTTGAAGCATGAGTTCAAAAATTTGGATTTGTTTTTCCTTCGACGCACAATGTTGCTCAGCCGGAGCACCACCAGATATGCATTCACCGGAGGAAGAGGAATTGGATTTTGCCATCGCCGGAGAAAGAAACGCTGAACCAATGGCGTTTTGGTGTTTGGATGGAAGAAGAATTGAAAATTCGCTATAAAACTCAAATGGCAGCTATGAATGATAATTTTTGAAGATGTATTTTTATACGGAAAAGGGTCACAAATGCCCTTAACGTAATAGAAAATATTTAAAAATGTTGTCTTTCCACTGTTGGATCAAATTTGCCTTTCCTTCCAACTATTTGGATAAAAAAATGCCCTCAACGTATTAGAAATGACTCAAAAAATGCCCTTTTCACTCATTGGATCAAATTTATCCCTAATATTATTTTATGCTTAAAATTATCTCTTTTATTAATGACACAATTATATGACATTTAATTAAACATTTGGCCTCTTTTAATCATACTTGCTGCACAATTTGTTTGTTTCGAAAATATAGATCCTCACTTCCATCATATAAATTCTTGTTAATTTACTTCTATCTTGATTGTTTAAATTTTGTTAAAGTAGCTTTATAAATGTTACAGGATATCCCGATTGATCTAAAGTGTGGAAAATAAATACTGTGCTGTTTCGATATATAAAAATTATTTAAGATTCCAGTTCAATTAATTTGAATATGGACTGTAAAAAAACAAATGAGTTGTGGAATTTGTCAAACAAATTTTGAACTAAAAGAGAATTTGGTACATATCACCACATGTAACTAAGTTTACCCAAATGCTCAGTTTGTTTTGTTAAGCTACATGCACTAATTAGGAAAGGACCCTTGATCTTGACCACCAACACAAAGAAAAAGTCATTTTCTTTCGTTTTATTCTAGCCTACTGTACTTACTAATACAAGAATTTGTTTACGCATAAAAATGTACGGGTGACATCTTCCCAACTCTTGGTGCAATTTAAACGTCACATATTTTATTAAAATTTAATTAAACGTCATATAATTGTGTCGTTAATAAAAGGGATAATTTTAAGCATAAAAATAATAGTATTAGGGATAAATTTAATCCAATAAGTGGAAAATGGCATTTTTGAGCCATTTCTAAATAGGTGGAATGAAGGGCAAATTTGATCCATGGGTGGAAGGAGGCCACGTTTGAACCATTTTCCAATACGTTAAGGACATTTTTGACCCTTTTCTAATTTATGTATGATAAATACAATGTATAAATTAGTTACATGCCTGAGGAATGGAGGTGGAGTATGATGGTTCCTTTGTACAAGAACAAGGGTAATATTCAAAATTCCAACAACTATAGAGGGATCAAGCTGCTAAGCCATACTATGAAAGTGTGGGAAAGGGTGGTGGAGATGAGGGTGAGAAGAGGCATGTCCATTTCAGAGAACCATTTCGGATTCATGCCGGGGCGCTCGACTACAGAAGCCATTCATCTTGTGAGGAGACTGGTGGAGCAGTATAGGGAGAGGAAGAAGGACTTGCACATGGTTTTCATCGACCTAGAAAAGGCTTACGACAAAGTGTCAAGAGAGGATTTATGGAGGTGCTTGGTAGGGGTGGGCGTTCGGGCCATCGGATTGGATATGAAATTTTCGGTTTGGATATTCAATTTTCGGATTGAAGAAATTACAATCCAAATCCAATCCAAATAAGTTCGGATTGGATTGGATATTTTAAGTTCGGTTTCGGATTATTCGGTTTGGATATTTCGGAGTTTCGCATTTTACTCTTGAGACTTAAGGCAAACTTATTAGGAACGAAATTCATGTGTTACTCTTGAGACTTAAGGAAAATTTATTAGAAACGAAATTCATGTGTTAGTTCCACAGAGGTAAATCTAATAATAATTGCTTAGATAGGAGGGTATGGAGGACTCAGATTAGGGTAGAAGGCTAGTAGATAGTAACGTTTATCCTTTCATATTAGTAGTCACATTTGTGCTTTGGCTTCTGCTACTATTTGTTATCCCGTACTTTGATTATCTTATTTTATACGTGATAGCTATCGCTCCTTTACAAACTCGCTTCATCATGGCTTAGTCGCTTTAGTTATTTGCATTTCCATATCGCTTTGAATCTCTTGGCCTTATCTCGACCTCTTGTTATGCTTTTATGCTTTTATGCTTTCTATTGAGCCGAGGGTCTTTCTCTTTGTACCGTCCCTACCTTGGTAGGAGTCGGTCTGCGTACACTCTACCCTCCCCAAACCTCACGTTGTGGGACTTCACTGGGTTGTTGTTGTTGTTGTTGTTGTTGTTAGTAAAAAAAAGCCTTCCAGTCCAAATTAGGATTAACAAATCCAAGTCATGTCCAACATAGTAAATCCATATCAAATAAAAGCATTCTGGAAAAGTGGAAATGAATAAAATAAAATCTAAGTAGTCATCTGGAAAAATAACAAAGAACTCTGCCATGGGTGACACTAACGTGAGAGTTTTGAGATTTGAGAAGTAAGAAACCCTATATTATATTTGATTTAGTAGAAAATTATATATTGAACTTAATATTTTAATGGGTAGGGCCTTAGGTACTAATTTATTGGACCTTTAGAAACTAGACTTATTAGTATTGGGCACATATGATATGCGTTGGGCTAGATATAAGGTATAAAAATTTCGGATTTTCGGATATCCAAAAATCCGTAGTACTAAATCCATATCCAATCCGAAATCCATAAATTTTAAAAATAAAATACGAAGTCCAATCCGTAATCCAAATATCCAAACCAAATATTTAAAAAGTTTTCGGATTTCGGTTTAGATTTCGAGTTGGCCCAAACTGTGCCCACCCCTAGTGCTTGGAGGTTAGAGGTGTACCTGTAGCGTACATTAGGGGATCAAGGACATGTATGGGGGAGCCAAGACCAGGGTAAGGACAGTGGGAGGAGACTCGGAGCACTTTCCAGTGGAGATGGGTTTGCACTAGGGATCAACTGTTAGCCCATTTTTATTTGCCTTAGTGATGGATTGTTTGACGCGGCAAATTCAAGGTGAGGTGCCATGGTGTATGTTATTCGCGGATGACATAGTCTTGATTGACGAGACACGCAGCGGAGTGAACGCTAAGCTGGAGGTTTGGAGACAAACTCTGGAGTCTAAAGGGTTCAAGTTGAGTAGGACCAAGACGGTACGGGGGAGTGCAAGTTCAGTGACGTGACACATGAGGCTGGCTTGGAAGTGAGGCTTGGTACTCAAGCCATCCAAAAGAAAGGAAGTTTCAAATATCTTGGGTCTATTATACAAGGAAATGGGGATATTGACGATGATGTCTCACATCGTATTGGTGCAGGCTGGATGAAATAGAGGCAATCGCTTCAGGAGTGCTGTGTGATAAGAAGGTTCCACCAAAACTTAAAGGTAAGTTCTACAAAGTGGTTGTGAGACCGACTTTGTTGTACGCGGCAGAGTGTTGGGCAGTCAAGAACTCTCACGTCCAAAAGATGAAAGTTACGGAAATGAGAATGTTGCGATGAATGTGTGGGCACACCAGGCTAGATAGGATTAGGAATGAAGATAACCGGGATAAAGTGGGAGTGACATCAGTGGAGGACAAGATGCGGGAAGCGAGACTGAGATGGTTTGGGCATGTGAGGAGGAGAGACACAGATGCCCCAGTGCGGAGGTGTGAGAGGTTAGCCATGGATGGTTTCAGAAAAGGTAGAGGTAGGCCGAAGAAGTATTGGGGAGAGATCCTTAGACAGGACATGGCGCAGTTCCAGCTTACCGAGGACATGACCTTAGATAGAAGGTTATGGAGGACTCAGATTAGGGTAGAAGGCTAGTAGGTAGTCGCAAGTTTGATCTATAGTCTATTGTCCTTTGATTCTTGCTACTATGTATTGTTTCTTGTACTTCGATTATCTTATTATCTGTGGTAGCTACTGCTTCCTTTTCTCAGACTGCTCTATCATGATTTTTTCGCTTTCTTTAGTTTCATTTTCATTTTGCTTTGAACTACTTGTGCTTATCTGACCTTTTCTCGTTGTGTTTTCTCTTGAACCGAGGGTCTTTCAGAAACAACCTCCTATTTTCCGAGATAGGGGTAAGGTCTGCATACACTTTACCCTCCCCAGACCCCACACTGTGGGATTTCACTAGGTATGTTTTGTTGTTGTTTTGTTGCCGCATGTAATTTTTCCTTATCGAAATGTTTCAATCTCGTTATTCGTATCCCATATTCACAAGTCAAGATCTATAAGCTCTTAAATCTTTCTCGATCTTGAGACAGGGTTTCGTGGTAAATTTGAAATTTAAACGAGGATGTATCCTTATTTAAGTTTTATATTATCTTTATGTTTAACTATTAAAATTTAAGCTTGAAAGAATATATGAGTGAAATATTTTTGTTAGATTATAATTTTTTTTTTAATCATGTGTCACAAAAAAGAAACTCCATTAAGGATTTTAAATTCGATAATATATTGGATTCTTATTAAAATAATGAACTTGTCAAAATTTTATCCATTACTCTAGTAAAGAGAGATTTGAATTTATATTATGTGATTAAAAAAATTTGACAAAACTGCATTGAACCGACCAAAGTCGATGTAGTTGATCCGGTTTTGATTTTAATAAAACCGTAATAATTAATGAGTACCGGTAACCAGGGACAAAGCCAAAGAGGTGCAAAGGGGTCAATTGAGCCCCCTTCGTTGAAAAGTTATATCTACAAAAGTTGTACTATGTAGATAAGGAAAAATGATTTTTTTGCATATATATAAGTTGATTAATCTCCTCGACATAAGATCCTTTTTTTTTTTAATCCCCTAAATTGAAAAATTCTTATTAGGGAGCGCTTTTCCCAAAAATGAGTCCTACGCGAGGCGAATCCCGATATAATTGAACTTTAATCTGATCAGAATACGGGTGAAAAACGAAAAAAAATTCCCAGCTCAGCTCTGCCACGACCTATAACTAGTATGGATCCAGTAAATGTAGATACATTCATGAATAAGTTAAAGCATCCTTTTAAGTTAATGAATACGATCCAAGTTCCTATATCAGTAAGTACATACGCATGAAAATATATATTCATGTATTTGAATGGTAATTCATTTAATGAGTAGAAAAGAATTATTTCCCAATATGTTATGGCTACTGATGGGCTAGTAGTCATATCAAGAGACACCCACTCCTAGTTTTGTAAACATAAAGAGAGGATAGCGAATATTAAGACTCTAGTTAGGACAAAAGTCCGAACTTAATCTCAGGGTACACACCTTTTCTCATTTTGTGTTGATGAGTTGCTGTAAGCCTAATTCACATATTTCTTATTCTTAATTTTCTATTACTACTTGTGATCTCTTCTACTTTAATTTTCTTGCTATCCTGATGTTATTTCTACTTTTACTTGAGCCGAGGGTCTATCGAAACAGCCTCTACCTGCCAAAATAAGGGCAAGGTCTGCATACACTACTCTACCCTCCCCAAACTCCACATGTGGCCTGCAGTATAAAAATATGTTGTTGTAAGTTGCTGTAAGCCTAAAACCTTGGTAATCTAACATAGTATCCTTGCCTTCTTTTAATTAATCATAGTACTTTGGTTTTCATAGTTCAGCAAGAATCTTAGGGAAAAATTTTCAAAATCCGAGACGATTTAGCAATATTTGCATCTCATAACGGATATAACAAGCAGTTGACAGAATCTAGCTTAAGCCATCTATTCGATGTATACAAATGTAATGGTCAAGCACATAAGCGTTATTGACCTTTCAGCTGAAATTCAACTGTATCAACAAATTCCTTTGTTTTTCGGGTTGGAAATGGAAAATGGAAAATGGTAAAAGGAATAAAAGGCAGTCATTAGCAAGTCCAAGTAACATTTGCACAAGGAACAACTTTCACAACGTGTTTTTCAGTCAACACTTCTCATGGAAAGGAAGAGATGTCAAACAGTTTGTGCCACAGTAGATAATAAACAAAGTGGTTGCAAATAAGTATACTAGAGATACATAACATTCACAAAGTTTAGAAACCAAGGGAGGTACACTGCTTCTTAGCATGTTCTGGTATCAGTTTGTTTAAGAGCTCTGCAGATGCTCCTTTCAACTCTGCAAATGAAATTGCACAAAAATAAGTAACGAAAAAAAGTGCAATTCGTCAAAGTACTGGTAAGGGAATGATTAAACCTTGAGGCCTGAAGTTGAAAAGAGGTGGCAATGGTCGACCATTAGGGAGACGAGTCTTAGGGTCACGGAGCTCATCAAAGAAAGTGTGGGTGCAAGCCTCCAGCTGTAAATAGGAATCAAATAGATCATATAAAAGCTTAATGGACATTTTTTTCTTACAAGTAGAACAAATAGACATTTTCTTGCATGCCATACAAACATGAAAGAAAGGTACTTTGCTCTTCATCATTTTTATGCAATCAAATGACTGTAAAACATCTGACCACATAAGTGACACATTTTTTTTTTCATACATCATTTCATAGAAATATGTTGCATAACAGAAATGATACAAGATCAGGATGCTTTTTTTTAGACAGCGCAACAAGATCAGGGTTCATATCAGCCGTAAATGCAACAACAACAACATACCCAGTGTGATCCCACAAGTGGGTTCTTGGGAGGGTCGGGTGTACGCAGACCTTTCCCCTACCTATGATGGAGTAGAGAGGCTGTTTCCGATAGACCCTTGGCTCATCAGCTGTAAATGCACTTTCCAAAAAATATATCAGCCTAAGAAATTAGAGTATTAATTCTTCAGTTATGAAACAACTGATTTAGAAATGACTTGACCTGTTTGCTAAAGCATTTAAAGGTGTAAAGATGTGAAGCTTATTTTTCTTTTAGTTACTATTAAGGTAGGGTTCTTAGGTAGTTTGGGATAATCAAAGAAGGAAACAGATTGTTCAGGGTTTAGAAACAAATAGGGGAAAAACATCTGTAAGGCAGACCCTTGGCTAACAGAACCTAGTTTTTTCTTCTTTTTTTCCTGGATAAGGAAAAGAACATAGTTGCTTCGATGGGAAATTCTAAACAAGGCCAAGTAATTTATACATCACGAAGTGGTCTTGTTACTGTGACTATGAAGCCCTTAGGTACTCTTGGTCCCCACGATCTAAAAGTGATTCCCAGAGGAAAGACTCCTAAATTAAACTTTCAGAATCACCATCGTTTGTGGGGCAATGTGGTCTGAAGTTTGACCAGGTACTACTGCTTAATATCGTTTCTTGAACTGTCCAATTCATCTAAATTTGCAGCTGAGACATTGCGGGGAAAAAGTTTATACTTACTGCAGTGGACCTCAAATTTGGAGAATACTGGAGAAGCCTTGACACAAGATCCACAGCTTCAGGAGGCATCCGCTTATGAAAAATCTGAGCATAAAAAGAACCGAGGCAATGAGTATATAGGTATGCATGCAATGATCAGCAATTCAGCACTGTATTCTCTATGTAGGAACAACGACCAAGAACCTTACTTTGTGCCAAGGGTGAGCTTTGATCTGTGGGAATTTGAACTCTGTGTAATTTGGATTCATACACTTAATTTCCTCCCGAGTTGGTGTTCCAAGAACCTAGACAATACAAGAATCCAGTAATTGCGTTATGCAATCTGAAGATCATGAAATTAAGTACATCATTACTAGAGTGAAGATACCTTGATTATTTCAACAAGCTGATCAACTCCACTCTCACCAGGAAAGAGGGGCTATCAATAATGAAATGGAAAAAGATTAGAAAGATATCAAGAATTATGAAATTGTTCCTCTGTCTAGAATCAAAGAACACAGTTCTGAAAGAATAAGACCTGCCCAAGAAGCAGTTCAGCAAGGACGCAACCCACAGACCAAATGTCAATAGCAAATGTGTATTCAGTTGCTCCAAATATAAGTTCAGGCGCACGATAGTAACGAGAGCAAATATATGAAATATTTGGCTCGCCTTTGACCTGAAGGATAATAGACAACTTTAGACAGCTGTTACAGAGGAACATGAGGATCAAAATAAACACAAGATTGTGAGCCGAACTCTCCTGATACCCCCAGAGAAAAATAAAGTCGAGAAAAGAATGAAGTGTGGGCTTCTAGGGAAATTGACCAAGTCCAGCTTGATTGACATTAATGAAAAGAAAATTCTATGTTGTGGTAGAATCCCTTTTCGATAATTGTACAGTGTTGAAGGTTACTTGTTTATCATTAGGTTGACAGAAAAACTAGAAGGACCAGAGATTACGTTCATGAAATACATTCTTCAAACATAAGGGAGACTATTTAAACAAAAAGAGCTTTACCTCAGAAATTAAAACAGTACAAACTAAAAGAAAAAGTAGAAAACAAAACTGATTAACAAAACTGATTATTATTATATTATTTCTTGTTACCATTTCAAAAAAAAAAAAAACTGATTATTATAATCCACAATACTTCGAATTCCTAAATAATCAGGGATGGACCATGTAACATTGTTCAACTTCTGTAAAATACTAGTAACTATATCATAAATATAACCATCATGATAGTGTAGACCCATAATCACTTGTCACCAACAAAAGGAATGTGCACAACCACAATTGTTTCCTGATTTATCTGGAAGTGGATGATAGTAGTGCACAACCACAACCACTCATCACAAAAGAAGGTGCACAACCACAATCATTCCTGGTTTATAAGACAAATCGCTCGTACTGAGGATTCCTCTTCTGCATGAAATGAGTAAGTGATAAAAATGAAATACGTTAACTTTTAAGCTGCAATACTGCTGTCACTGAATAAATAAATAGATAGACTTTGTTCTTCATAACTGGAGTTAGTCAACTTTTGAGTAGTCACAAACAAAAACATTACAAGTTACAATTACCAGAACTTTTGCACTCCCAAAATCACAGAGCTTAAGCTGGTGAGTGTGTGGGTTGACCTGCCATAAGAAACTGCAGTAGTTAATATCATAAACCTTTAATAGACAGACTCTTAAGCTTCAAATACAGACCAGTAAATTCTGAGGCTTGATGTCCCTGTGGCAGACTCCTATACCGTGTATGTAAGCCAAAGCTCTGAAAATCTGAAAATTGATTTGCAACAAAATATCTTTAAGGTACTTGTAACAAAAAACCTTACTAACAATCCCGAGCTGCAACGACTATAAAAAAATAAAACAAATCAAGCTGCAACAACTATCACATAAGTTTTGCTATAGACCATGAATTTGCTTTCAATTTAAAATGGAAAACCTGATATGTATACAGCTTGACATAAATCATAGGCATCCGCTGGTTTGCTTTGCTGTAATGCCTCAACACACGGTAGACAGTCTCAGGTACATATTCAAGAACCAAATTTAGATAAAGCTCATCCTTTTCCGTGGTTGAAAAGAAGCAGTGTCTCAGTGAAACAACATTAGGATGATCAAGAAGGCGTATTGTTTGCAATTCCCGATTCTTGTATCTCTTATCCTGTAAAACCTTTTTTATTGCCACAGTTTCTCCAGTTTCAAGGCATTTGGCCTGCAAAAATTCAAACACGGTTTCCAAATCATTAACAAACTTGGACTTATAAATAAAATCTGCTAGACAAGTTCTGCATAAATACAAAAGAGTATTTTATATTTCCCCAACCCTTTGTGTACAATAAACCTTAATAAACGGTGGTCATCATCTGTATAATATAAACAGTTTGTACCTGGAACACAATTCCAAAGGAACCCTGTCCAACAACACGCTCGGCCATGTAACTAATGGTCTGAAAGCCAAAAGAGAATAAATTAGTACAAAAAACTTTTAACAACACAGAAAGACGTTAAAGAAAAACGCATAAAAGGAAACGTCAAATATTAATAGAGAAGTAAGATGGCACGATAATACTGGGTTAGTCACAGAGACATGATAAATTATGAGCGTTGAGTGGGTTAGTGCCAATTCTACTTAATTTCTGTATTCCCTAGTACAAGTTGTCCTCTGAGAAATATTGATCTAGACTTATGTGTCCAAAAAATCTCAAAATTATTTGCACCCTTCCAATTCTCATATTGATTCATCTCATTATGTGCGAGTTTTGTACATCACTTGCAATTATTTGGTAATTCTCCAATTTGGAGAAATCTACAGCAACATACCGAGTGTGTCACACAAGTGGGGTCTGGGGAGGGTGGGGTGTATGCAGACCTTACCCATACATTTGTGGGGCACAGAGGTTGTTTCCGATAGACCCTCGGCTATTCCAACATTGAATCACAGAAAAGATTCTAATTTTTTTTCCTTCCCAAGAAAAAATGTATCAAAACTTTACAAGCATCAAGAAAAGGTAGATTTAACTGATTTCATGCAATAACGTATTAAAAAAAGAAGGAAATTAACTGATTTCATGCTATCGCAACTTACCAATTGTGCTAGATTTACCCCCCTCGCGCAATTCCCGTTCTCCAGGACAGTCGAAACGGAATTGTTGGATGTAACTAACCAGGCAGGATAAAATCAGGACCAAAGAGAAGGACAGAAGATATCTCTAATGCACAGCTTACCGAAACGTCATCTAAACTTTACAAGCATGCTACTAACATAACTAATTCACTACTAATATATTTGAATAAGAATTCTTGTTTTCTAAAACTTAAACCAGATAAATATATACTATAAATTCAAACAAAGAAGAAAAAATGGAGTGTTTCTTTTGTTTTGGTTTCACACCCGGTGTCGGGTACCCGCTTTGGGGTCCGACTAATTCTGATTCGCGCAGGGAAGTCCTAACTATGTGGGATAAAGCACTCTCCACTAAAGGCGACTCAATTCCTAGGGATTGAACCTAAGACCTTTGGTTAATGATGGAGGGGTAATTACCACACCGACACAACCTTTGGTGGTAAATTGGAGTCTTCCTAAACTATTTGCCCCTCTGTTAGGGTGTGCAACAAATGTCTACCGCCGAATAAATAGCTCTATGTACGAAAGAATGGGATTAACTAGAAAATGACAAGATTTCTACAATACATTTTATCGCTGCTTTGAGGATAAACGTTAGATATGTATATGTCGCATACATGTTCCGCCTTACTCTTTTTTTTTTTTTTTTTTTTTTTTTTTTCGAGAAAAGGTAAGTAAACCCCCCCCCCCCCCTCTTATTCACCTCAACATCTATACGTGTTGTCTCCTTTACATTCTATGATAATAAGGTAAGTATCTAGCTCTAGATCAATGAAATGGAATGAGCTAACCCTCTAAAAGCATAGATGAGATATTCAGTCAATAATGTAGTGCACATAAGATGCAGGGGAAAAGATAGGGGAGCAAGAGCTAACTTTACTTTCTGATATTCAGACCAAAAAGGAAACTATTACACCGAGAATTGCTCATTGAATCTATAGATCAATTCAAATTTTAGCTTTGATCTAATATTATTTTCCGAATTCCTAAGACAAAAAGAGACTAATGCAAAGAGATTTGTTGCTCACCTCAAGTGTTGGCCATTTTTATTTTTATTTTTATTTTATCTTTTATCTTCAATGATAAACTCTTTATCCTCATAATTTGTAGTACTCATGAAATAAATATTAAAACCATTAGAAGATATTAGTCATGTACAGTATAACGCAATTAACAAGTGTAATTAACATATTCTAGAGCTTGAACCCAATATTTGAAAACTGAACAATCAAATGATTAAAAACTCTTACCTGCTTAGGCTCACCATTTTTCCCCCCAATAGTTGTCACAATGATGTGGCCTTTTTCTGTTCCATTTCCATCAACTACAGCTGCTTCCATTTCCTATCACACGTGAAACTGGCTAAGATAAAGCAAATGCACACAAGGAAAACATGTTTAGACGAACAGACCAGAATATGCAGTCCTCTTCCCAAAACCAACCTTTTCTGCTTTATCATCTCTGATCTTCATTTCATTTATTTCTTCAGGAAGTTTGTCGACAAGCATCACATCAGTTTGAGGTTTTCCACCTGCCGAAGGCATTATAGCACCAGATGCCATATCAGGAACAAAGATAAGCACTTGCTTATGGTACCAATCAATGGGCACAACTCGAATAACAGATCATCAGCTTCCAAAAACCTGGGATGCAACGATATACGAAATTAGAAAAGATGCATGTGATACTATATCTGCGTTTCAGAGTGGTGTCATAATTTCTGAACCAAGAAATGGCATACACATTCGTACAACATTGACCTGAAATGACCAGAATAGAGCCATAGCCACATTCTGCTGAGTAAGAACACATAGTAAGTATTGCAGACATAGTACTGCTAGGTTTGGTTATTTAATGTTTTTGTCATCTCAATGGTAAATAATGACTTGTGTGCATAAACGATTTATTATATCATTACAGAGAAGTTTGTGCAAAGAAAATTTCAGTGCCATTGCTGGCAAAGCTGAAGCAGAATTCAGTATTATCTTAACTCACACAGCTTATCCCTTGATTGAACATTGACGCGAGGAGCAATATGATTGAACCAAAAAAAAAAAAAAAAAAGGAAATTATTCGGGCTAAAATAGTTCCTTGTCTTCTACTGAAAAAAACGCCCAATAACATAACAATGATAGATCTTCTCCAGACCTTGAGAGGACCCCAAAAGAATTTTAGCACACCAACACTTGTTAGAGAACACAGATTTTCGAGATCTCAGTCTGCAAATTGCATACCACTTTCTCTTTATGCTTCAGAATTTAATTAACTTACGAAATGCAATAGACAGTATGGTTCCCTCACCAACCTCTCCACCCATCCAGCCTCACAGCCCCTGAAAGTTCCTGATCACATTTTCAGCCATTCAATGAAAATACAATAGACAGGTACTTTCAGTTCAATAAACCAAAACAGACGTAATTACCCCTTCCATGTTAGTGATCATCAATGCTTCTCTTCTGATATTGACCACATAATATGTGCAGTCTTTCACTTCTTGATTTATGGCGTCCTCCTGAATCCCCCTTTTCATTTTCAAAAGAATGCTTCAATACTTAGTCATTCTTGAGCTTACCTCGCTTTGTTTCACCCTCACTTGCTGAAGAACCTTCACTAGCTCCCTGACAAAGTCCCCAAAACTTCAATTTAGTTTAAACAAGCTAACTATCTCCTAGCCATTCTTGAGCTTAAGAGCCCTCTCTTTGTTCCAGATGGCAAACATGAAGGAAAGGCTGCAAGAAAATCATGGAAGACGGCACCTTCCTACTATCAGGATACAGTTGCAGAATGCTAAAAGATCGTATATCACCCACCGTCAACAGGAAATGCTCAAGACCATTTTATGATCTTCTTGACCCAAACGCAGCCAGGGAAACCCTGACTGCATCTTCACATGATGTCACAAGAGTTCTCAATGGTATAGCAAAATGGACACTCCCCTTCTTTCCTTATTTTTTCCTTCCTGATCTTTGGGTATCTGAAGAGCTGATTCCTCAGTTGGTCACTCAACAAATAGTTATTATTCATAAAGTTACCTTTCTTCTTGATTCCAATTTTCTTTAACAAAGAAAGAGACTTTCAGAGATAATAACTACAGTTGAGTGACCATCTAAGAAATCAACCCGGTATCTGAATGGCTCACTGCCCATTTGAGCCGCCTTTTTTTTTTTTTTTTTTTTTTCAATTCCAGAACCAAACTGGAGATCCTGGTCCACTGAAAGCTACTGATGCGCTTCAGTTCAGACCAAAACAAAAGATACATCTTCAGGAAACATATCTTTACTCTCTCGCGCGAGTTTGTACACCTCAGAAAGCATAATCAGTTACCCCCTCCATCCCAGTTTGAGTGTCTTGCTTTCCTTTTTGGTCTGTCCCAGAAAGAGTGTCTCTTTCTATATTTAGTAAAAAATTTCCATTGCAACATTCTACATGGCAAGTTTAAGATCACAAGATTTAAAGGACTACACACATCATTAATTTAAAGACCACAAGATTCCAAAGTATTCCTTTGTTTCTTAAACTCCGTGTCCAATCAAACTAAGACACTTAAATTGAGATGGAGGGAGTAAAACAAGAGGTGTTTGTTATGTTGACAAGTTTCCATCTTTATATCTTACCAATGATCATCAAGACACCACCAAAAAACTTACAGAAATGTTATGCCAGCTAATAACGCAAGAACTAAACTTGCTATAGCAATAAAATCATTAAAACAAAAAATCAAAACTAAGCTGAGAAAAATGCAAAGAAAACACATTTAATGGATACATCAGTAAATACTAGTATCTGCATTTTAGTAATCATTTCTGTAGTTCTGATCAAAACATAGAAAAGATACTTACCAGCAAAAGCTCAAAGCTTGTGATCGCTAAAGCGGCAAATAATATCACAGAAAACTAAACTCAGTTCACATCCAGCTAATTTCACAAAAACTAAACTCGCTAAAGCAATAAAATCATTAAAAAAGAAAATCAAACTGAGCTGAAAAAAAATGCAAAAAGAACACACTTTCAATTACTGCATTTCAACTAGTAGTTCCGATCAAAACGTAAAAAGTCGGAAAAAAAAAAAAGAAGAGAAGATATGTACCCGTAGCTCAAAGTTTGTGATGGGTAATTAAGCGGCAAATAATGGGGGATCGCAATTAACAAAGGGTGAAGAGAAGAAACCCTAGTACTAGTAGAAAGAAAGGAGGAGGTAAAGTTGTTGAATATTGTGAGTTGTGAGTTGTGAATAGCTCAAGTTTCAAGGACTTTTCATACACAAGCTGCTTTGACTCTCTGTTGTGAGAAAGACTCCAATTTCTGCTGTGCGGACCCCAACTGCTTTTATAAATTTCAGTTAATTGAAGTTTCTCAGTTACGTACCAGGTTTTTTAAGTACACGTGGCATTACCTGGTTGGCTTTTTGAGTCTTACCGTAATACGTTTGACTGTATTAATAACTCTACTACATTTTCTTCTTCTTCTTTTTTTTTTCCAACATAAGATTCAGGTTTCCAATTTCATCCACGTAGCTAGCAAAAACAAAATCTGTATGTTTGTAGAAAAATGTTTTGCTGAAAGAAAAAGTGATTTTTATTTTTATTTTTTAGTATTTGGTATGTAAACAGAAAATATACATGTGGCGTTATTTGGTTGGCACTTGTGGTAATATGTTTGATTGTATTAATAACTCCACCACTTTTTTTTTCCAACATAATTTAGGACCCGCTTGGCCATGAGAATTTTTCTGTTTTTTCCAGCAAAATTTTCACTTTATTTGAAAATCAACATTTGGTCATAAAAATTTCAAATACAAATTAAAGTTGTATCTGTAATTTAAAAAACACCTAAGAATTTATTTTTACTTTTTTCACTTTCAGTACTATAACTAAACATAACTTCAACTTCAAAATTACAAATAAAGTGAAAAATACTTGATTTTCATGGCCAATCGCTTAGTCTTCCAATTCTATCCACGTGGCTAGCAAAGATATTCGGATTAATAGCAGAAAAAACACGTGGCATTATTTGGTTGGCTTCTTGAGATTTGCAGTAATTTGTTGACTGTTGTATGTGCTGTTTGGCCATAAATACCAAAAAATAATTCACTTTTTTTGGAATTTTTGAAGTTGGAGTTGTGTTTGGTCATAGTTTTTGATGAAATATAGTGTAAAAAAGTAAAAAAAGTGAAAATTTTTTGAAAAACAAGTTTTTCTTGTTTTTAGTATTCTGAAGTACAACTCCGGAAAAAAGTAAATAATTTTTATGGCCAAATGCTAAAAGTAAAAAAAGTGAAAAAAAATTTCGAAAAAAAATGAATAATTTTTATGGCCAAACGCTCATCGGGCAAGTACTGAAAAAGATATATGCGAGTCAAGTACATGCATTTGACCACCAAACATTGTAAAGAGTCTGATTGCCTTAACTAATTTTTAAATACTTCATTTTATTTTATGAGTTCTAATTTATGAGAGTGTACTCGGACCGTTTAGTTTGGTTATCGATTTGATTCGATTATGATAAAAGTTAAACCAAATGAGCTATATCGATGTAATGACTCATTAGGTCATTTTGAACATTAGGACTCTTTTTTCCTAAGTAACTCTTTCCATAATAATCAGGTGAGTATCGGAGAAGAAAATTTAAATTTGTAGCTCTTAAGTTGAAATAATGAAAAAGTCCGGCCAAAGTCAACATTTGGAATTAATGAGCTCAGATTCGAGTTTTGAGAATTTCGTTAGGTCCGGAACGTGATTTATAACTGTTACATCTCATCTTTCGCAAACGTTAAAGTTTCATCTTAAGTCGTTTATTGTAAGCTCGTGTTGGGAATCATTTGGGAAGTTGTGTAAAAGGCCTACGGGTGCGTCTTGGAGTTATATAAGTTCTTAAACATGTTTGGAAGAGGGTTCGAAGGTTAGACGTCAAACGAATCGGAAGGAATACGTTTCACCGGAAAATTGGACCAAGGCAGTTCCACGGACTGCGAAAATGTTATTTGGCCACCTTGGATTTGGGTGGCAGGTTGGTAGTTCACTGGAACAGTTCCACGGACCATTTCACGACCGTGAAAATGGTCCGTGAAAATGTGGCGGTGGAGAATTGTTCTTGGCTTATAAATTTATTTCCACGACTTGGACCTCATTTTCCACCAAAATCAGAACCCTAAGGTCCCTCCAAGATCTCTCAAAAGCTCTCTATCCATCTTAGGCCATCACAAGAGAGATCAAACCTTAAAACCCCAAGCTAGTCCATAGAAGTAATTGTTCTTGTCCCTAGTTGATCTTGTGGTTGCTTAACCTTGAAGTAAGTGGTGTGGAGTGAAGTTCTACAAGCTGTAAGGTATGTTCTACACCTTGTTACTTGTGTTGAGTTGTTCATGGGGCATAATAAGTCTTAAGGGGAAGAGAAACATGGTTGGAAGAAGCATGGATGTTGTATTAAAGTTGTTGGTTTGTGGATTGATTTTTAAATGATGGTTTGGACTGATTTGAATCTATTTTGAATGTAACATCTTGGATATGTTGTTGTTAATGTTGTTATTGATGTTTTGGAGTTGTTTTGGAGTTGGATGGAAGTAAAAAATACGGGGGGGATGTTGTCTGAACTTCGTTAACTCACCCACTTGTTTAACTTGACCTTATAAGTGTTTCAATAACTTAACCTTAGTGTGAATCATCTTGAATGTAGATTCGTGAGCTCGGAAAGATAGACGTTGAGTGATTAAGTAGACGATGACGTATGTAAGGCTAACCTTTCTTAATTTTGGCATGTTTTGTTATGAAACGAAATGTAAATGAAAGCCTTCCATAATGGACTCTATTCTCGGAGGTTATATTGCCTCTATATTGATTGTCCCTTCATGTTGATGTCTTCAAATATATCTCAATATGAGTTTTGAGTCACAAATGAAACTCTTGAGATTGATATGGATATTCATACGTAATTCGGAGGATAAACGACTTGAAAGTCACTCCGAAGGGAGTTCCAAGTCTTATAAGTTCTATCATGCATTACTTACTTATATATATACACACACACATATAAAAGATGATTTTTACGGGAAATGGGAAAGGGAAAGGCGTTATATACACAAGTGTTATACCTCGGAAGATTTTGTGTCATTGTGCCATAATTCGATTAGCATAAGCTTAAGAGGAGGTTATAGGGCACCTTAGATGGTTAATTAAGAGTTACATGAGTGTTAAGGAGATATCATAAGGATTGGAGGTCAAACGAATCGAAAAGAACGCATTTTCGCGAAAAGTGGAGTTTGTAGACAGTTTGCGGCCGCATATGGAGTTTGCTGTTCAGCAAACTGGCCGCAAACTTCCATTTTTAGGCAGCCTGATTGCCCATCACCACCCCAAGATGCGGCCGTAAGTTTTCACTTGCTAGGCCGCATCTCCCCCTCAAATTGAGGCGGAGGGGCAGTTCAAGGGCAATATATTGTTCTAAAAGTTCCATTTTCAGGTACACACCTTCCATACTTCTCTCTCTACTTTATAAGGGTGTTTTTGAGGGTTCTCCATCATCCCCTAAGAGTGCAACAAGGTTTTAGGGCAGATTTGTCTTAGATAAGCTCGTAGAGATCCTTAGTGACCCTTTTAGCTCTCTCAACTATCTCTAGTCATCCCAAACCATTTCAAGAGAAGATCAAGCTCCAAACCCTAAGTTAGTTCATGGAAAGTGATTGTTCTTGCTTCTACTTTATATTGTGGTGAATTTAGTCTTGAAGCAAGTTATGTGGGTGAAGTTCTTCAAGCTATAAGGTATGTTCTTCATTTTATTTCTTATGTTGAGTTGATTTGAAGGTTTAGCAAGTCTAAAAGTGAAAATAGTTATGGAGAAAAGGTCATAAGGTGTTGTGATGAAGTTGTTGTTATGGACTAATTTTGGAAAGAAAGTTTTGGGATTAATTGGAGCTTAGTAGCATATAATCTCTTGACTATGGTATTGTTGATGTTGTTGTTGGTATGTTGGAGTTGTTTTGGAGTTTGGGAAGAAGTATATGATATAGGGTAAATGCTGCCCAATTTTCGTTAGCTCACCTATTAGTTTAACTTAACCTTATGAGTATTTCAACAACTTATCTTAGTGTAAATCATCTTGAATGTAGATTTGCTAGCTTAGAGAGATAGACGTTGAGTGGTTAAGTGGATGATGAGGTATGTTAAGGCTGTCCCTTTCTTTCTTTTGGCATGATCATTGTTACACTCGGTAAGAGTCTAGGCTACTTGACTCAAGACAAGAATGAATGAGTTAAGAAAGTTCAAGGAAAGTTAATCGAGTTAGTAAGAATATCGTTATATATATGGTTGCCTTAAGTATCCCGAGGTGACATGGTAACCTAAAGGATTTGAAATCGTGTTATGAGTACATACACGAGGTAATGTGAGTGCCCTTTTAAAGTATTTGAGATTATTAGTAATGATATAGAAGATGGACAAAAGATATGAATATACTTTTGTGATTGGAGTTTTGTCGAAGCTTTGTGAGTTCTCTAGTTATGTTTAAGGTTGTTGTGATTCTCCGGACCTTTCGAGATGCATGTATGGATTGTTATGGATGTATATGAGTATGTATATGTATGTATAAGAGGTTACATGAGGGTTGGAAGAGGATTAAAAGTTAAACGAATCTAAACGAAATGAATCGGAACAACTTCAAGAAATCTCGGACCCGATTTTAGCCCATATTGTTGGAGGCATATCTCCTAGTATATGAGGAGTTTTAAGGTGTTTCAAAAGCCTAAAATGAATTTCATCTAGTCTAGTTTCCAATGCAATAAACCGCTCATCAAAATGATATCGGGATAAGGAGTTATGGACTATGCAAGTTGGGCTGGCGGGGCAGCAAGTTGAGACCCAACCCAAACATTTATATTTCGGCCCATGAGGCCCATTAAACTTAATATATAAGTCACCACTTTGTCCTATATCACTTCACACGACCTAAAACAGATCCAAGAACCCTTATGCCTTCTCTCCAAACCCCCTTTCTAATCGAGCCATCATATAAACTAAATCCTAGTCCCTTGACATGAGATTAGTTAAAGAGAAGTTGTAGCCTACGTTCTCTTTGTATTGTTAAGCAAGCAGCTGGAAAGAGGAACTAGATTCTTGAAGATTCTGATTGTTAAAGGCAAGTTCGACTTACTATTCATGTTATTAAGTTGGATTAAAGGTTTAACATAGTGTATACGTGAAGGAAACGTTGATATACAAGCGATATACGAACTTAGATGTTATTGTAAGTTGGGGGCTGTTTGTGATGATATTTTGGGCCGAAATTTTGGTATGATTTTCGTGGTTGTTTTGTGATGATATTTTGGGGCTGGTTGGTATGATTTTCGTGGCTGTTTTGTGATGATATTTTGGGGCTGTTTGGTATGATTTTCGTAGCTGTTTTGTGATGATGTTTTGGGGTTGTTTGGTATGATTTTTGGGGCTGTTTGGTATGATTTTCGTGGTTGTGTGTGTTGTTGATATTGTTGTGATTATTTTGGGTTGTTGGTGAGTTGGGACGGAGTAAAAAAAATAAGGGAAATGTTGCCGGATTTTCGTTAGATTGTTTGTTAGCTTGCTAAATGAGTAGTAAAGAATGACTTTCATCTAATTGTGGCGTAATTATTGCCTTGTTATGGATTACAAACTTGGCAAGAGATTTTGGCCGACATGTTTGACGCTTGCTTTCAAGGTATGTTAAGGCTATCCCTTTATTCCATTTTGGCATGATCCTTATCATATGAACGAACACAGTGAGCAAGCGAGTTCCAAAGACTCTATTCTTAGATAGTGTAGAGATATTTATATCCTTGGCCTCCTATGTTTTATGTCCATAACTCCCAGAGACTTATCATATTAGCTTTATGTCACCGAAGGGAGTTCGAGTATCCTTTTCCTAGTTTTACATGCATTTGTATATATATTATATATGGATCGGGCCGTACGTTCCTCGGCACTATTATATTATATATGGATCGGGCCGTACGTTCCTCGGCACTATTATATTATATATGGATCGGCCGTACGCGTTCCCGCACTATTATATTATATATGGATCGGGCCGTACGTTCCCTCGGCTCTATTATATTGTATATGGATCGGGCTGTACGTTAAAGATTATCGGTTATATTATAATCTATGCCATCATACGCCGTAAGTCGATTTCGGTCGTATAGAGTTACGCGAGATATTCTCGTATGTTAGCCACAAATGCATTCAATTATTGAGGATGTTTTCATGATTCATACGTACTTGATGTTCTTATGCTTTACATATTCAAGACATTTTTCGTACCGACCCCTTTCTTCGGTCTGCGTTTCGTGCCCGCAGTACGTACACTCGGTTTGGTGATCCTCGGCTAGGACTTACCTTTCGGGGCATTTTGATAGGCCCATTGTTGCAGAGCTTGAGTCGTTTTGGTACGAGATCCTTTGATATATACTTATGCATATCCGGGGGGTACGGCGGGGCCTTGTCCCGTATTTCTTTGTTATACTCTTGGGTACGTAGACATGTGTGGGTTGTATATATGTTTTGGTCGTTATATCGACGTAGTTGTTTGGATATCCCCGTATATGATGGCGACTTGTCGGCTTGCACGTATATTTTGTTATGTTTTGGTTAGTTGTAACTCCTCGGGAGGCAGTTCATTCTCGCTATATGACAACTTGTATGAGTCTCTGATATGCTTTTACAAATTTTCATATTGTCCTTAGTTTTCGGTCGATTATATCTAGCTTGGAGTTCGTATACGAGTGTCCAGCTCGCAATCGGTCATGGCCCATCAGGTTTGGGTCGTGACAATCATATCGACACGAACACACATCTGAATGATATCAGAATGATTCCACTCACAGAAATATTAGAAGCTTATGTTCTTGATCTTCTTATGATGTTATTGATCTTGTTCCATGGTTATTGATCTCATCTTATGGTTATTGATTCTTCAAAGTGAGATATGTTAACGATGCTAGTTCCATAAGAGTAATCGAAGGTATACCGACCTTACGTCACTCCGATAGAGTCATAACACTTCTTTGAGCTCTCATGCATTATATATATATATATATATATATATATATATTTTATGACCGCGCCGCGCTTATAGTCGAGGGTACGACACTTTATTGTGCACTTTGCTAACGATTGGGTATGATATGATAATGATAGCCCCAAGAGTGTCTTAATGATGATGATGCAGCCCCATAGTGTGGCTTTTATATAAGTATGAAAATGTTTTCTTTAAAAGGAAAGCATGCATGTCATCCGCCTTTAGAGGCATTCAGATGTACAGGTTGTTTCTCTTTTATATCATGTTACTTTCATGTCCCTATTATGTTGTTTTCCATGCCTTACATACTAGGTACATTATTTATACTTGTCACGACCCAAACCGATGAGTCGTGACGAGTGCCTGACCTCTATTGACCAAGCACCCCCCATGCCCGTACGGAGCTTGCGAAGGATAAGGTGGCCCATATATATTTATATTTGAACTACACGACTTGAAAGGACAGCATCATGAACTGCGTATACGGAACTCTCGGCCATCCGTACATATATATATATATATATATATATATATATATATATATAAATATTGAAAAGAACAGTGCAAGCCGACTACGGCCGCTACGTATGATGTACACAAAGAATAGGAGTCGACAAGGCTACGTCACATGATGTCTACAAACAACTGTCTACGAGACACCTAATAGAACGCAAAGGCGCAGACGAGACGGGACGGAGCGAGCGCGCATAAATACCCATATACATATATATACATCTCAAAAATGGCATACCAAAATAGCGCGACTCCGGATCAAGTGGAGCGCAACGACCACCCTTCTTCGGGATGGAGCCCCATCACCGGGCGGACCGCATGTCTATCTACCTGAATCGGCGAGCATGAACGCAGCCTCCCGGGCAATATAACAGTCAGTACGGATAATGTACCGAGTACGTAGAGCATAAGAACAACATGTACATAAGAATCATAAAAGATATCTGAAACAGGAAAGCTAAACTCAATATCTAAAAATGCCTCTGCGGCGTATAATATGCATGCTCTCTTTTAAAATCATATATATAATATAGTTGCTGATACTGTGGAGCGCACAGCCCGATCCATATATCATGTCATCCCGCGTCTGGGGTAATCTTATAATACGCCGCTACGGTGGTGGGCACATCTACGTGCGCCCGGGCACGACGCGCGGCGCGGTGTAAGAAAATAGGCGTACATATATATAAATGCATGAAAGACGGAAAAAAAGAATACTCCGAACTACTCGAGCAACATAAGATCTCACGGAAGCCATAGATATAAACATAGGAGGTCAAGAGATGCGATGGATCTATACCGTCTAGGGAGAACAGTCTTTGGAACTCGCTCGCTTACTCGTTCGTTCATAAGATAAGGATCATCTAAAAAAAGAATAGAAGGGACAACCTTAACATACCTTGAAGCGTATCTAACCGTCCAACTTCTACTTCTCGAACTTGTAAGTCTACAATCAAGATAACATAGACCACAATTAGACCCTTTACAACACTTACTATCCAATTCAAGTACGAAAGGAGCTTAACGAATTGCGGACAACATCTCTTTTGTAAACTTAACAATCCTTCAACTTCCAATTTAATCCAACATCAACAACAATACCAACAACAACAACAATACCAACAACAACAATGTCAGTACTTGCATATCAAAATATAATCAAATCTATTCCAAATCATCCCTCAAAACAACCTTTAATCCTAACTTTACCCTATTAACCTACCCACTTTCATAGCTTATATTTCCTTTACTTAAAACCTCTAAAACTTTTGATAATTAACTTAACACAAAGGTAGGAATCATATACATACCTTGAGGGGTTTAGGATTCCAAGAATCAAACTTCAACTCCAATTCCTAAGCTCAACAACTTCAATGGAATCCTAGGAACAGCTTTCCCTTCACAAGCTCGGGTTTGCAAGGCTCGGATCTTACTAAATCTTCACTAATATGATGTAAAATGTTGAGAGAAAATATTTAAGGTTTTTTCTATGGTTTGGTGAATGAAAAATAATGAATTAAAAATTGGGATTGCATATATATATATATATATATATATATATATATATATATATATAGGTGAAACTAGAAAGTTCCAGCGATGTGGGTTGACGGCTCGTCGACGTGCTCCGTCGACCTGCCACCTGAAAGTTCAGAGGCGGCGGCTCATCGACGGCGTACAACGATGGCCCGTTGACGTGTCGAAGGCCCTTCAAAGGCGACTAGTTTTTATCGACTTTCCTGAGTCGCTCCGACTCGCGTCGATTCGATTCGTTTAACTTCTATTCCTATCGTATTGCAAGAAAAATATACTTGTAATTCAGTATATATGAGGTAAGGTACTTAATATCTCGAAAAATCGGGTGCGGATCTCCATACTAAGGATATAAACTAACAATAAACCACAGACTTTCTTGCGACGAAAACGAGAGACGTAACATTCTCCCCTCCCCCTCCCCCTCCCCCCCTCCCCAAGAAACGTTCGTCCTCGAATGTTCATACAAGTCATGAGCTATAAAAATTTTGCTAGAGTCTCCCCTGTAAATATACCAATCCATCCTACACATAGCAATCCAATACAATGCCACATGCTAAAATATACAACACCATGGCCTCACACGACCAATCACAATAACTATAAATGAAACCAATACCTGGGGGTGATAATGCCTCACACTGAACCTTCTAGGACAACAAAAACACGGGTGCTTAGTCTTCATCTCCTCTTTAGTTTCCCAAGTCACATCTTCAACATTATTATTCCTTCAGAGCACTTTAACAGAAGCCACATCCTTAGTCCGCAATCGACGAACTTGTCTATCTAATATAACCACTGGGGTCTCCTCTTATGATAACTGCTCGGTCACCTGGATATCATCTACCGATACAATTCTCGAGGGATCTCTTATACACTTACGGAGCATGGACACATGGAATACTGGATGTACAGACTCCAACTCAGAAAGTAGTTCTAACTTATATGCTACCTTACCCACTGTGCAAATGATTCTATATGGCCCAATGTATCGAGGGCTTAACTTACCCTTCTTGCCAAATCCCATCACTCCTTTCATAGGTGAAACTTTCAGGAAGACCCAATCTCCTACCTCAAACTCTAACTTGCGCCGCCGATTGTCTGCATAGGATTTCTGTCGACTCTGTGCTACTAGTAACCATTCTTGAATTACTTTCACTTTGTCAACTGCTTGCTGTATTAAATCTTGGCCTACTAGCTGATTCTCTCCAACATCAAACCATCTTATAGGTGATCTACATTTCCGCCCATATAAAGCCTCATAAGGAGCTATCTGGATACTGGAATGGTAACTATTATTATATGCAAACTCGATAAGAGGCAAATGATCATCCCAGCTACCTCAAAAATCAATCACACAAGCTCTCAGCATATCCTTAAGTGTCTGTATAGTATGTTCGGCTTGTCCATCTGTCTGTAGATGAAATGCGGTATTAAGACTCACCTAGGTCCCCAATCCATTCTGAAAAGATATCCAAAAGTTAGCTGTAAACTGTGCCCCTCTATCTGAAATAATGGCTGTAGGAATACCATGGAGTCGTACAATCTCTCTAAGATAGAGCTTCGCTTAATCTTCAGCCGAATAAGTAGTTCTGATAGACAGAAAGTGAGCTGACTTTGTAAGCCTTTCAACTATGACCCATATTGAATCATACTTCCGTTGGGTACGAGGCAAACCTGTAATGAAATCCATATTCATTACCTCCCATTTCCATATTGGAATCTCAATAGCCTGTAATAAACCTCGGCACCGGTGCTCTATCTTAACTTGTTGTCGACAATTTGGACATCGAAACAAACTCTGCTATATCTCTCTTCATACCATCCCACCAGTAAACCTCCTTGAGGTCATAATACATCTTTGTTGCGCCCGGATGGATAGAATAGCGAGAATAGTGGGCTTCCCCATAACCTGCTGACGGAGGCCCGCAACATTGGGAACACACAATCTACCTCGATACTTGAGTACTCCATCTCCTGTGATCACGAAGGGTGTCTTTTCTTTCTGAGGAGCTGTATCTCAGTAATAAACTAAAATAGGATCTTGACGCTCGATACTGACGCTCCTTTATCTCAGCTACCAAAGATGACCACGCTGTATCTGTTGTAACTCTGTATCATTTTGAGTCTATCAAGCTGAACTCCAAAGCGGCTACCGACAAACATCATAGGCTAGCTCTCTTCTCTGGCTGCAAATATGACAGGCTATCCATAGATTTACGACTAAGAGCATCAGCTACTATATTAGCCTTCCCAGGATGGTACAGAATATTAACATTATAGTCTTTCAGCAAATCTAGCCATCGTCTCTGACGTAAGTTCAAGTCCTTCTGCTTAGAGATATACTGGAGGCTCTTATGGTCGGTATAGATATCGATATGGACACCGTATAAATAGTGCCTCCACATTTTCAAGGCATGGATCACTACAGCTAACTCAAGATCATGAGTTGGATAATTCTTCTCATGCTTCTTCAGCTGTCTAGAAGCATAAGCGACAACCTTGTCGTCTTGCGTTGTCCCTACCCAAACCAATACCTAAAGCATCACAATATACCACATAGCCATCTGCTCCCTCTGAAAGAGTCAAGATGGGTGCTGAGGTCAACCTGTCCTTCAAGATCTGAAAACTCCGCTCACATGCATCCGTCCACTGAAACTTGGCTAATTTCTGAGTCAACTTGGTCAACAGGGCTAAAAGGGAAGAAAATCCCTGTACGAACCTCCTATAATATCCTGCCAAACCCAAGAAACTACGTATCTCCATTGGTGTCGTGGGCCTTGGCCAATTCCTCACAATCTCAATCTTTTAAGTATCTACCCTAATGCCTTCATCTGAAATTATGTGACCAAGGAAAGCCAAAGAGTTCAACCAGAATTCACACTTAGAAAACTTTGTATATAGCTCTTTATCTCGAAGAACTCTAAGCACTGCACATAGATGATCCGCATGTTCAGCCTCTAACGGTGAATAAACTAGAATATCATCTATAAACACAATCACGAACAAATCTAAGAAGAATCTGAATACACGATTCATCAAGTCCATGAATACAGCTGGAGCATTAGTTAACCCGAATGACATAACACGGAACTCATAGTGCCCATATCTAGTCCTGAATGCCATCTTCGAAATGTCTTCCTCCTTCACCCTAACCTGATGATACCCCGATCTCAAGTCTATCTTTGAAAAATATTTGACGCCCTACAACTGGTTAAATAAGTCATCAATCCTCGGAAGTGAATACTTATTCTTTATAGTCACCTTATTCAATTGCCTATAGTCAATACACATTCCCAAGGAGCCATCCTTATTTCTTACAAATAATACCGGCGCTCCCCACGGCGATGTACTGGGTCTAATAAAACCCTTCTCGAGTAAATTCTTCAATTGCTCGTTTAATTCCTTCAATTCCGCAGGCGCCATCCTATGAGGAGGAATGGATATTGGCTGAGTATCTGGTAATAGATCAATAGTAAAATCAATCTCCCGTGCCGGCGGAATGCCTGGAAGCTTATCTGGAAACACTTATGGGAATTCATTAACCACAGGAACAGACTGAAGGGTCGGTGACTCTGTTTGTACATCCTGAACCCGAACCAGGTGATAAATATACCTCTTTCTGATCATCTTTATTGCCATAAGGTAGGAAATAAACCTACCCCTCGGCGAAACAGCATTACCCTTCCACTCTAGGACTATCTCATCGGGAAACTGGAATCGAACTATCTTCGTTTTGTAATCAACATTAGCATAACAGGAAGCCAACCAATCCATACCCATAATGACATCAAAATCAATCATATCTAACTCAATCAAATCTGCTAGGGTATGGCGATTACAAACTATCACTACACAACCTCGATATACCCGCCTAGCTATAACTAGATCACCAACTGGCGTAGACATCTCAAAAGTTTGCATCGACTTCGGCTCTATCCCAAACTTGCCAGCAACAAATGGAGTAACATACGATAAGGTGGAACCTGGGTCAATCAGTGCATATACATCATAGGCGGAGACTGATAATATACCTATGACAACATTAGGAGACGACTCACTATCCAGTCTACCAGCTAATGCATAGATGCGGTTCTGAGGACTGCTCGAACTAGATGCTCCACCCCTTTCTCTACCACGTCCGGCTGGTGTCTCAAAACCTTGCCCTCAAGGCGTACAGATGAAGAAGAATCAGCTACAGACCCTGTAGGTTGAACAATACCTACACCACCTCTCGATGGACACTCCTTCATCACATGACACGGGGCGGCCGCAGCATAACAAGCGTCGATCCCCAGCCGACCTTGTCCCGCAGTGTAATCTACCCTTCGGGTACACCGTGGCAACGGTGGTCTCTGGCCTCGACTCCCGGTGCATGCGAGAACCCGGCTGCGGAACTCTGCCCCTCTAGAATAAGAAGACCGATCAAACATCTGGCCTGAAAACTGCGGAGGTGCACTCCCTGCTGAATGAAATGGATACCGAGAATACTGCTGTCTTTGTCCTCCTCTAAACTCACCAGCAATATCCAAAGACCTAGCCCTCTTACTATGGCCCCGGTCATGCTCACGCTCTGTCCTCCGCTGACGCTTACAATCCTCCAAGTTCTGTGCATATGCCTGTATACGGGAAATATCTATACTTGGCTATAACGTAGTTGTCGTACACTCATCAATCAAATGTAGCCCTAGACTAGCCACGAAACGATGAACTCGGTCCTCTATCTGAGCCACCATAGATGGGGCATATCTAGCCAATGAATCAAAGTATACACTGTACTCCTGCACACTTACACTGCCCTACTGAATATGCAAAAACCTATCTGCTCGGGCCCGCTAAACCTCTGGCGTCAAATAATAGCGAATAAAAACATCTGAAAACTCTAGCCAAATGGCTGGATGGGCATTCTCTCCCCTAGATAGCTCCCGTATCCGATACCAATCGCTTTGTAATATCAAGCCCCATAAGAAGCCAACTCCCCGACTCGACCTCGTCGGCGTGCATAACCTCAAAGTCCTCGCATACTATCAATAAAGTCACAGGGGTCCATATTTTGCCTCGGCACGGAGAATGCACGGGGGATCTAAACCAAGAAAAGTTTTAACCCTCACACTACTAGCTCGGTCTGCCTATTCAACACCTACTCCCTAACGGCCGAGCACGAAAGGCTACTAATACGGTCAATGTTTGTATAACATCCCGTATATCCGGCCGGTGCATCCGTGAGGAGGTGGAGGAACCGAAATAGGTCTTTGGAGGGGGGGGGGGGGTATGTGAAGTCTGAGATAGGGTCTCACTCTGGGACTCGCCCCGTGCCCTGGTAGCCCGTTGAGTACGGCTAGTGGCCTCAATAGCCACTCCCTTGCCCTTCTGGGCAGCTGTAGCTTTCTTGCGAGGCATCGCTAAAATCAGAACAAATCTTTTGAAGGTGAATTCTTATCAGACGGTTCTATCGCACGATCTAAGAGAGAAAGAGTGACAATTTCCTAAATGTCCTGCAGCCTCTTGTTTATAAGTGTGGTGCACGACACACTCATAAATAAGATTCTACTAGAGACGGTCTGTAGACAATCTAGGACGGAACAGCTCTGATATTACTTCTGTCACGATCCAAATCGATGAGTCGTGACGAGTGCCAGACCTCTATTGACCAAGCACCCCTATACTTGTACCTGGAGCTCACTGAAGGATAGGGTGGCCCATACATGATTTATAACTGAACTATACTGGCTTGAAAGGACAACATCATAAACTCTATATAAGGAACTCTCAGCCATCATATATATTGAAAAGAACAGCGCAAGCCGACTCGGCCGCTACATATGCAGTACACAAAGAATAGGAGCCGACAAGGCTATATTACATAACATCTACAAACAACTGTTTACAAACCTCTAATAGAATGCAAAGCTATAGAAGGGACGGGACAAGGCCCGTCATACCCATATGCATATATACATCTAAAAAATGGCATACCAAAATAGATTGCAGCTCTGAATCAAGTGGAGCGCACTGACCACTCTTTTGGATGGAAGTCCTACTAAGCTGGACCACCTGTCTATCTACCTGAACCTGCGGGCATGAACGCAGACCTCTCGCGCAATAGGGAAGTTAGTACGGATAATGTATCGAGTACGTAGAGCATAAGAACAACATGTACATAAGAATCATAAAAGATATCTGAAATAGGAAAGCTAAACTCAATATTTGAAAATGCCTCTGCAGCGTATACTATGCATGCTCTCTTTTAAAATCATATATATAATATAGCTGCTGATGCTGTGAAACGTACAGCCCGATCCATATATCATGTGATCCAGCATCCGGGGTAATGTCATAATCTGCCCACTGTAGTGGTGGGCACATCTACGTGCCTACCCGACCGACTATAGCGCGACATAGTGTAAGAAAATAGCTGTACATATATATAAATGCATGAAAGACTCAGAAAAAGAATACTCTCAACTACTCTGAGCAACATAAGATCTCTGGAAGCCATAGATATAAAATATAGGAGGTCAAGGATATGATGAATCCTATACCATCTAGGAGTAGAGTCTTTGGAGCTCGCTCGCTTACTCAGTTCGTTCATAAGATAAGGATCATGCCAAAAAGAATAGAAGGGACAACCTTAACATACCTTGAAGCGTATCTAACGGAAGTCAACTTCTACTTCTCGAACTTGTAAGTCTACAATCAAGATAACATAGACCACAATTAGTCCCTTTACAACACTTACTATCCAATTCAAGTACGAAAGGAGCTTAACGAATTGCGGACAACATCTCCTTTGTAAACTTAACAATCCTTCAACTTCCAATTCAATCCAACATCAACAACAATACCAAAAACAACAATGTTAGTACTTACATATCAAAATATAATCAAATCTATTCCAAATCATCCCTCAAAACAGCCTTTAATGCTAACTTTACCCTTATTTAACCTACCACTTTCATAACTATATTTCCTTTACTTAAAACCTCTAAAACTTTTGATAATTAACTTAAACAAAAAGGTAGGAATCATATACATACCTTGAGGGGTCTAGGATTCCAAGAATCAAACTTCAACTCCAATTCCTAAGCTCAACAACTTCAAAGGAACCTTTGGAACAACTTTCCCTTCACAAGCTCGGGTTTGCGGGGCTCGGATCTTACTAAATCTTCACTAATATGATGGAAAATATTGAGAGAATATATTTAAGGGTTTTCTATGGTTTGGGGAATGAAAAATAATGAATTAAAACGTGGGATTGCATATATATAGGTGAAACTAGAATGTTCCAGCAATGCGTGTTGACGGATGGGTCAATAGCTCGTCGACGTGCTCCGTCGACCTGCCACCTGAAAGTTCAGAGGCGGCGGCCCATCGACCGCATACAACAATGGGCTGTTGACGTGTCGACAGCCCTTCAAAGGTGACTATTTTCTACAGACTATCCTGAGTCGCTCCGACTCACGTCGATTCGATTCGTTTAACTTCTATTCCTATCGTATTGCTAGAAAAAGTACTTGTACTTCAGTATATATGAGGTAAGGTACTGAATATCTCGAAAACTCGGTGTGGATCTCCATACTAAGGGTATAAACTAACAATAAACCACGAACTTTCTTGCAACAAAAATGAGAGGCGTAACAGTACTGACGTCCTTTTGTTTGTAGACGCTGCGTTCATGCCTGCAGGTAGATAGAGAGACAGTTCGAACCCTTAGGCTGCCTTCTCAGCATTTGTACCGAAGCACTCCACTTATTCCGGAGTTGCAGTTCAGTTTAGTATGATTCTTTTGTGTACATTTGGGCATGGCGGGGTCCTATCCCGTCCTTATTATATTATGCACTCCAATATAGGCTCATAGACAGACATGCACTGTTAGATGTTCCATGAGCTTCTCGGTCCATATTTTTGTTATATCATTATTTTTGATACCCTTGTTGGTGTTACACCTCGGAAATTTTCCGTTAACATACAGTGAATAGACTAACGAAGGGCACAAAGTATACGGTGTCTTGGTAAGAAAGAAATAACATTTGATGATTCTAAATGAGATTTCAAAGACATTCGAGGTAGGAGACGGAAGTTGTTAAGGAAAGTAAGGTATATGTTATGTGTCTGGCAAGATTTACGAGTATCGAATTAATGATGACTTAATGATGTGTTGGAGAAGAGCTATAATATCCCTTAGATTGGTAATGAGGTGTTAAACAAGTGTTAAGAAGGTTCCATAAGGATTCGAGATCAAACGAGTCGACGAGAACGAACTTCGGAAAGTTGGGCATTATATGGCCCAACATACTGGCCGTATGTTAGGCCGTATGTTGTGACCAGAATGGTTCCTTCACTGGACTGCATCACAACTTCACAACTAACGCTCCTCCACAGTTTCTTGGACCCGTGTTTGATGGATCTACTAATTCTAGGCCGCCCCAAAGTCTCAGAGTTTCTAATTCTCGGAATAGGGGTGATTCGAGCCAGATGAGGCCACCTGTGCCACGATGTAGTCATTGCAGGAAGTTACATTCTGGACCGTGCCGCTCGGGTTCAGATGTTTGTTATGCCTGTGCTCGGCCAGGCCATTTTAGGCGCGATTGTCCATCGCTACGTGGTAAAGATAAGGTTCGGTCTACGGGAGTGGTAGGTCGGTCGTTCATCATCGATGCGGCCTCCAAGGCAAAGGTCACAGATGTTAGTAGGCGGTGATAGAGACCAAAGAGAAATGCCCAGTCTGAGTGGATTCCAGTGTCATACTTATGCACTAGCTAGGCGATAGAATCTTGAGTATCCCTCCGATATTGACCCAGGTATAATTTCAGTAATCTCTTATGATATGTATGCGCCGATTGATTCGGGTCCTACACTGTCACATATTACTCCCGATGTGATCATTGTGTTGAGGTGAGAAATCTGAGCCAACCCAATAATTTGAGGTGACAATATTTGCTAGTGACCTAGTGATAGCTAGAATCGTGATTTACAAGTAAGTTGATTATATTGGAATTTTAGACCGAGTGTGCAGGCACAACTTATGAGAGAAGCTCTATTATTTATATCCTTTAATGGTAAGTGATCTTATGTTACTGAGTTGCATATTATGTGTGTCCCGATACATATCCTATTAAGGCATGGGACATGTTTTTATTGGGCTATGTGTAGGTTTGGGATTGTTATGTTTGCGAGAGAAACCCTGCCGAACTTTTCCTTGGAATTTAAAAAAAATGGTGGGAACCGTAGACAGAATTATCGTGAAGAGAAAAGAAGGTCAGCGATGGGTGGTTGAGGACGGAGTGTATGGGAGCAATATATATTCTAAAGGACAAAGCGGTACTGAGTTAAGGATAGGATTCCATGTGCGAGGAATAAGGGTCACATTATTATTTTGATTTGGCAGGAAAGAATGTAAAGGAATAGAAGGAAGAAAATATATAGTACGCGAATTAATGAGGAAGGTCATACTATGAGAAAAGGAAGACGCATCTCCTACTAATATCCTTGTTATATCCCGCATTTTATGCAATCGGATAATTCAAGAATATGGAGAAAGACAAGGGCAAATTTGGAAGTTGGAAAAATTTGTGGAATTTCAGGAATCAACAAGAACTAGCTCCAAAATACAAAGTGGGCTTGAATATTTTTTAGAAAAATTGCTAGAAAGGCCCAACCGGCCATAAGGACATGGGTTATTTGGCCCATGACTAATTAATCTCATGGTATTAAATAAGATGACTAAGTCATCTTTATCATAATAATCTCTAGAATTTTCAAGAAAGCAAGAACAAGAGAGAGAGAAAAATCTAAGGGCCATTCGGCCATAGAGAAAATTCCAAGAAAATTTGCAAAAATTTTTCAAAAATCATTTTCTACCAAGTAAAGGGTGCTTAACAAGGTGGAGGGTTCATTAGAAGCAAGAAAAGCACAAGTTCATGCAAGTTGAAAATTCAAGCAAGTTGAAGAACTAAGGAAGAAGGTGAGAATTCATCTCCTTTAAATGTTATGAATATTTATGTGTGTTGTAGTGTAAAAAAATGGATGAAATTCATGAAGGAAAGGAAAATATGTTGTGGCCGTGAGATATATATATGTGTGTAGGAGTCATGATTCTAATTATGTTGTCTAGTGTTTGGTTGTTATGGTTGTGAATGATATGTAGAAATGAGTAGAATTTATGAAAATATGAAAGTTTGGAGAAGTGGTTGTGTGTGTGAAAGTTGGCCGTGAGTGTGTGTCAATGTGTAGGAAATATGAATTGAATTTTATGTGGTAATCTAGTTGTAGTTATGGTGGAACTTGTATTAGAAGTGAAAGTTGAATGAATTAGTGGAAGTTGGAAATTAGTGTGTAAGTGTGGTGTATATTGATAATTGGAAGATTTTGTATATTGAAAAGTAATGTTCTTGCATGGATAGCATGTAATGATATTAGTATGATGTTGTTGGAATATATATTATAAGGTTGTTATTGTGTTCATTGAAGTTGGAAGGTTTTGAAGAAAGTAGTAAATTGAGATTGATTGAATGGAATATGTGAATTGTTAGTATGATTGTTGAATTATGTTAATAGTTTGGCCGGGTTTGAATTCCGGATTGTGATTGATGAGAAATTTGGCTATATTGAATGTTGAGGATGGTATATTTACAGAGGAAGTCTTTTAGCCGAAATTTCGGTAGCCAAGTGTTTTCTTAGAATTCTAACTCTAAGAATCCTAATAAGAGTTTTGGTAAACATGACCAATTTGCAGATTTTGACGAGATTGCGACGTGAATTTGGAATAGAAAAAGGAGCGGAAAGAGGTATGTAAGGCTTCACCCTTCTTTCTATGGCATGTCTTAGACGTACTAAGTTGGATACGGGCCTCGGGGACTATTCCTTTTTTTCCGAAATCCAAGATTGAAGTTTCCCTACTATTCATTCAGTAGAATTGAACTAGAACATGCGCCAAATGTTGAAAAACCTTCTTAAAGTCTCTAGAACTTGCATAAATGAGGACCCGATACTTTAAAACTCTCATAAGAAATTTCATGAAACGTACACGTAAATTGTGTGTACGCTATCTCATTCGACCCGAGGTGGGCCCATTGTTCCCGGATTTTCTCTATCGCTTCGTTTGACTTGTTTTGGAGTAGAATCCTAAGGAAACTTTTGATCCTCGTCCCGAATATCAAACGATAGGTACAAGCACTATCCTAATGTAAATATGTCTACGATGACCGTGACAACGATAATGCTAAGAAAGAACATACGTCCAAAGATGATTCCTTGCCTAAGGTGAAGAATATAATCTTGTAATGATAACGATGGAGTTGAAAATGAAAAAAATGCCTACGATAGATATATTGACGATATATTCTCGCTATAAAAATGAAAATATGAAAATGTTAAACGATTTCTTGATATCTCAACTTCTATTATAGGGAATGCGCTATAAAGGTTCTAAGTAGATGAAACTATACCTTATGACCCTATTTGATGCTTTTCTCATAATGACACTTTTCATTGGTAACCTCGCCTTATGATACACGTATATGTGCATGGATATGTATATGTATATGTATGTATATGTAAATGTACATGGGGAAATGGGGAGGGCAATCGTTTTATCACCACCGATTCGGTGGATTCCATCCGGACGCGGGATGCCGGACGCGGGATATGGGAGAGCCGTACGCGGCGTCGTATATGCGATGTATGATATATATGACATGTTGTATTGGGACAACGTTGGGGAGGGGGTGGGAGAGCTGATGTATTCGAGCGTACGTGAATGTAAGAAAGAAATATTGTTTACCGAAATGTCTTTTTCGTATACGGGGATACGGGACACCGTGTTACGAAAAATGGGCTAAGCTTGCGTGGTATACGCCTACGGGGGCATACACGTATACGTGTTACTTGCACGGGATAAGCTCTGTATATCTATTCTGTTATGACTTATACTCTATATTCATTTACTATGTTATCATTTATGCCTTACATACTCGGTACATTATTCGTACTGACGTCCCTTCTTGTGGACGCTGCGTTTCATGCCACGCAGGTCAGCAGACAGACGGTTTTGGTTCTTAGAAGCCTCACCAGCAGCACTTGACAGCGCTCCAGTTGTTCCGGAGCCTCATTCCCTTGGTACTATTTTGTGTATATATATGCGGGCACGACGACGCTCGGCCCTTCTTCTGTATATGTGTACTATGATTAGAGGCTCGTAGACAGATGTGTACAGTTAGATGTTTGTATCTTGGATTGTTCGTATTCTTTGTATAACGGGATAACAAAGTTTACTAGTCTATGTTTATGATGACGTTGCTAATGTAAATGTTCGTAACAAAAAAGAAAAAAAAAATTGGCACGGCCCTACGGCCTACTTGATAATGAGAATAGGATGCGAGATAAGGGGTGCTCGGTACAAGTATCGGGTTCCCCGTCACGGCCCCTAGTTGGGTCGTGACGAAGTGGGTACGAGCAGTTCGGTCCTAGGGAGTTTGTCTACGAGCCGTGTCCGGTAGAGTCTTGTTTATGGGTGTGTAGCGCGCCACACTTATAAACGAGGAGGCTACGGGCATTTAGGAAATATGACCTTCTTTGTATTCTAAGATCGTGCGATAAGAGCTATGCTACTAGGTTTCCATATTCTTTTCCTAATCCTATGTTATGGTTTCGGTAATGCCGCCGAAGAAGAAATCTAGGGCAGCCCCGGGAGGGCGAGACAGCCGGCTCGGGCCGGCCCGATGGCGAAGCCATCCAGCTATTGACTCAGTTAGTTGCCGCACAGGCTCAGCGGCAAGATACGGACTCGGGAGACAGGGCAGTAAGTGCTAGGGCCCGTGATTTTATCGCCCTAAAACCCCCGGAGTTTTATGGGTCAAAACCAGAGGAAGACCGCGAAAATTTCATAGACAAGATGCTAAGGACACCGAGGATTATACATGCTTCCGGATAAGAGTCAGTGGAATTGGCATCGTACAGATTGCGGGATGTAGCAGTCCTGTGGTATGACAGTTGGAGATCCTCAAGGGGAGCAAATGCCCCTCCCCCGGTTTGGCAGGAATTTACTGAGGCATTTCTGCGACATTTCTTACCGCCGGAGGTCCGGCGAGCTCGAGCTGATATGTTTCTGAACCTTAAGCAGGGAAATATGAGCGTCAGGGAATATAGCCTTCGCTTTAACTCATTAGCTAGGTATGCCCCAGCCATGATAGCTGATATGGGAGATCATGTACACCGATTCGTGAGTGGGTTGGGGCCACATATAATTAAGGAGTGTCTGACAGCTTCGCTCCAAGATGGAATGACTATTGCCCGTATCCAGGCTCATGCCCAAAACACGGAGGAACAATACCGGCTACGGGGAGGAGAGCGTATCCGGATAGGGGCTCCCGAGAAAAAGAGAACGAATATAGAGGAACAATACCGGATATTCGGGCCAATCGGAGGCGGTGCACCTCCTCGAACCGCGAATAGAAGGTTTGCTCGGGGCCGAAGTGCCAAGGATAGCCGAAGAGGCCCGGACTGCCCCCACCACGATGTGCTCGGTGTGGCAAGCCACGGTTACACGGAAACGGTGGTTGACCGGCGACCATTTGGTGCGTGATCGCCTACCCAAAGGATGGAAGAGGCCAAACTCGGCCCACCGGATCGACGAATTGGTTCATCGTCGACCGTAGCGTGGACAGACTTCCCAGGCCCCAGCGGGCCGCGACCGAGGTAGATGAGGGGCGCCTAGTTCAGCCGGTCCTCCGCACCGTCTATATGCATTGACAGGGCGACAGGACCCTGAGCCTTCCGCAGACGCGGCCACAGGTACTTTTCTGGCACCTTCTATGATATGCGTGTCAATTGATTCGGGTTCTATCTTATCCTACGCCGCCCTTGTATTGCTGAACATATTAAGAATTCGGAAATTAGGACGAAAAGTAACCATACGTACAGGTAACAGTGAATACTAGAGACTGCGGAGGGTAGAACTGTAAATAAAAGAAAAGATGTGTTACGTGGGCATTTTGAAAAAGCTGACAAGACCCCAACTCGTTCCATATTATGGGATATAAGTAGTGCGAGGGAGCGGAGGCGAAGATACTAACGCTAAGACGCGAAATGCATTAAAGTTTCAAGGTTAAGCGTGCTAGGGTGAGAGTAATTTCACGATGGGTGACCCCCGGGAAATATGTTGAAAATTTCATAATTGTGGGAACAAGAGACAAATGTAAAATTAGGTAGCCCAGTGTAAATTAGAGTGTGTGGAGTGGTTAGAAACCCTATCAAAGTCATGTAGGCGGAGACGGACTAGACTAACAGAAGGGGCGGACATGTTGGACCAAAAATGGACTATGACGGTTCAAGATCCAGTAAAGGGGACTTGTTAACACAGAGTCAGTGTTCGGAGCTAAATCAATTGACCTACGACTTAGAGGCAACCTAAGCTCCTAAAAAGGGACATGCTAAACGACATGTGAGATATCTACGAAGGAGACCTCCCCGAAGCATTAGGATACACTATGAGGCCAGGTTAACATTCGAGGACGAATGTTCAAAAAGGGGGGGAGGATGTTATATCCCGCATTTTTGTACAATCGGACAATTCAAGGTAATTGCGGGGGGATGACAAACAAGGTCCACATTTTGTTTTGTTTGGCATATGAGTTGCTTGTGAAAAATTTAGAAGTGAAATTAATGAGGAAGGTCAAGGGCAAAAAGGGAAATTTGCAATACGACTCGTGGGAATATGGAGAAAGACGAAGGGCAAATTTGGAAGTTGGAAAAATATTTCATAAATTACAAGAACTAGTCCAAAATACAAAGTGGGCTTGAATATTTTTTTAGAAAATTTGAGGCCCAACTGCCATAAGACATGGGTTAGGCCCATGACTAATTAATGTATGGTATTAAATAGGATGACTAAGTCATCTTTATCACAATAATCTCTAGAATTTTCAAGAAAGCAAGAACAAGAGAGAGAGGAGAAAAATCTAAGGGCCATTCGGCCATAGAAAAATTCCCAAGAAAAATTTGCAAAAATTCTTCAAAAATCTTTTTCTACCAAGTAAAGGGTGCTTAACAAGGTGGAGTAGTCATTGGAATAAGAAAACACAAGTTCATTGAAGTTGACAACTTTAGCTAAGTGGAGGATCAAGGAAGAAGGTGAGAATTCATCTTTTTTAAATGTTATGAATATTTATATGTGTTGTAGCATGCAAAAAAATGGATGAAATTCATGAAGGAAAGGAAAATGTTGTGGCCGTGTATGTATATATATGTGTGTAGGAGTTGTGATTTAATTATGTTGTCTAGTGTTTGGGTGTTATGGTTGTAAATGATATGTAGAAATGAGTAGAATTGAATGAAAATATGAAAGAGAAAGTGGGTGTGTTGTGTGAAAGTTGGCCGTGTAGTATGTGTCAATGTGTAGGAAATATGAATTGAATTTTATGTGGTAATCTAGTTGTGAAAGTTATGGTGGAGCTTGTATTAGAAGTGAAAGTTGGAAGTAAATTCGAAATATAGTGTGTGGCCGTGTGGTGTATATTGATAATTGGAAGATTTTGTATATTGAAAGACAACGTTCTTGCATGGGTAGTAAGAAATGGTATTAGTATGACGTTAATGGAATATATATTATAAGGTTGCTATTGTGTTCATTGAAGTTGGAAGGTTTTGGAAGAAAGTAGTAAATCGAGATCGTGCATTTTGAATGGCATTGTGAATTGCTAGTGTGATTGTTGAATTATGTTAATAGTTTGGCCGGGTTGAATTCCGGATTGTGATTGATGAGAAATTTGGCTATATTGAATGTTGAGGATGGTATATTTACAAGGAAGTGCTGCCGAAATTTCGGTAGCCAAGTGTTTCCTTAAGATTCTAACTCTAAGAATCCTAATAAGAGTTTTGGTAAACCTGACCAATTTGCAGATTTTGACGAGATTGCGACGTGAATTTGGAATAGCAAAAGGAGCGGAAAGAGGTATGTAAGGCTTCATTCTTCCTTCTATGGCATGTCTTAGACGTACTAAGTTGGATACGGGCCTCGGGGACCATTCCTTTTCTCGAAATCCAAGATTGAAATTCGCTACTATTCATTCAGTAGAATTGAACTAGAAATGGTGTAAAATGTTGGAAAAACTTCTTAAACCTTTAGAACTTGCATAAATGAGACCCGATCACTCTAAAACTCTCATATGAAATTTCATGAAACGTATTACACGTAAATTGTGTGCGCTATCTCATGTGACCCGAGGTGGGCCCATTGTTCCCGGATTTTCTCTATCGCTCCGTTTGACTTGTTTGGAGTAGAGTCCTAAGGAAACTTTTGATCCTTATCCCGAATATCAAACGATAGGTACAGCACTATCTTAATGTAAATATGTCTACGATGACCGTGACAACGATAATGCTAAGAAAGAACATACGTCCATGATTCCTTGACTAAGGTGAAGAATATGATCTTGTAATGATAACGATGGAGTTGAAATGAAAAAAATGCCTACGATAGACATATTGACGATATATTCTGCTATAAAAATGAAAATATGAAAATGTTAAACGATTTCTTGATATCTCCACTTTATCATAGGGAATGACTGCTATAAAGGTTCTAAGTAGATGAAGCTATACCTTATGACCCTATTTGATGTTTTTCTCATAATGACACTTTTCATTGGTAACCTCGCCTTATGATACACGTATATGTGCATGGATATGTATATGTATATGTACATGTATATGTAAATGTACATGGGGAAAAGGGAAAGGGCAACTGTTTTATCACCACCTGATTCAGCTGGATTCCATCCCGGACGCGGGATGCCCGGACGCGGGATATGGGAGAGCCGTACGCGGCGTCTGTATATGCGATGTATGATATATATGACATGTTGTATTGGGACACTGTTGGGGAGGGGGGTGGGAGAGCTGATGTATTCAGCGTCTGTGAATGTAAGAAAGAGAAATACTGTTTCTTCGAAATGTACTTGTTTATCGTATACGGGAATACGGGACACCGTGTTCTGAAAAATGGGCTAAGCTTGCGTGGTACCGCCTACAGGGCATACACATGTACAGGTTACTTCTGCACCAGGATAAGCTCTGTATATCTATTCTGTTATGACTTATACTCTATATTCATTTACTATGTTATCATTTATGCCTTACATACTCGGTACATTATTCGTACTGACGTCCCTTTTGTGGACGCTGCGTTTCATGCCACGCGAGTCGGCAGACAGACGGTTTTGGTTCTTAGAAGCCTCACCAGCAGCACTTGACAGCGCTCCAGTTGTTCCGGAGCCTCATTCCCTTGGTACTATTTTGTGTATATATATGCGGGCACGACAGCGCTCGGCCCTTCTTCTGTATATGTGTACTATGATTAGAGGCTCGTAGACAGATGTGTACAGTTAGATGTTTGTATCTTGGATTGTTCGTATTGCTGTATAACGGGATAGCAAAGTTTACTAGTCTATGTTTATGATGACGCTGCTAATGTAAATGTTCTGTAACAAAAAGAAAAAGAAAAAAAAATTGGCACAGCTCCTACGGCCTACTTGATAATGAGAATAGGATGCGAGATAAGGGGTGCTCGGTACAAGTATCGGGTTCCCGTCACGGCCCCTAGTTGGGTCGTGACAAATACAAATTCCACCATAACTACAACTAGATTACCACATAAAATTCAATTCATATTTCCTACACATTGACACATACTCACGGCCAACTTTCAAACAACACACCCACTTCACAAACTTTCATATTTTCATAAATTCTACTCATTTCTACATATCATTCACAACCATAACAACCAAACACTACACAACATAATTGAATCATGACTCCTACACACATATATATATGCACGGCCATGTACTATATTTCCCTCCTTCATGAATTTCATCCATTTTAGCATACCACAACACATATAAACCATATATAACACACCAAACAAGATTAATACTCACCTTTCTTCTTCACTTCTCACTTGGCTACAACTTGGCAACTTATATGATTATGAATCTTTCTTGCTCCAACAACAACTCCACCTTGTTAAGCACCCTTTACTTGGTAGAAAATGATTTTTGAAGAATTTTTTTGAAGTTTTCCTTGGAATTCTCTCTATGGCCGAAAGGCCTTTGAGTTTTTCTCCTTCTTTTTCTTGTTCTTGCTTTTCTTGAAATGTCTAGAAAAAAAATGAGATGAACAAGTCATCTTTTCTCTTATATACTTAGTCCTTTCCAATGAGAATTAAACAAATTCTCCCTTACTTGGCTTGAAAATATTTGGCCAAATATTACTAGTGGGGGCCACGGCCAAGTGGCCCCTTTTCTTGAAATTTCTAGAAATTTTTTCTCATTTCATGAAAAATATTTCCCTTTGTTCCAAATTTGCCCCTAGCCTTTCTCCGTATTTCCATGAATCATTTCGCGAATTTACCTTTTTACCCCTGGCCTTTCTTGATATTCCAACTTTACAATTTTCCGTACGCAACTTGTGTCACTTGCCTCGACTTACCCGAGGGTACAAAATACGGAATGTAACACCTTCACCATATAATCTAAAGTAAGTTGAAGTCTTGACAGATTCCAAAACGTTCTCGTGACGCATCTCCCTCCGAATTAGAAAGGGCCTCTTACTCTTCCGACTACACAATTACTATTTTGGCTTTTTTAACTCTCAATATTCACCTTTCATCTGTATGTATGACTACTTTCCGTCCTAGATTTCTAGATTCCCGATGGTAGCGAACACACTTTGGTCGCCGTTACTTATAAATACTCGATTATCGACCTCTTTGGTTTTCCGCTCGCCACTATTAAATAATAATCTACAGCAAATGCACATACATAGAAATTCCAATAAGGACTCATATACTCCGTAGCCGACCGATCCCTAGTCCGATCCGGTGGACTATAAGGTGAAGTGTGTACTCCTCGTCATCGTCTACCCACCATCCGCGCGTCGGCCTTCATCATCTCTCTCATCCGAGTTCGAGGGATATAAATAACCGGGCAACTCCCGGTTTACCGACTCGCCGGATGTAGGCTAGAGTAATCCGTAACACACTCACCAGGGAGGCTGGTCTGACTTAGTGCTCTACCATAGGAGCAGCTGGTACGGCCTCGGGAATCTCCTCCTCCGGTGTCCCAGATGAATACTCGGACGGATCTATGTCATAACTGTCCTCTGGGGGGTCCTCCTCCCTGGGAGTCAAAAACTCTGGAGGAATCGTTGCTGGGTCCCTCCGAGGGATCGGGCCTCAATAGAGTAAACGAGGCTCCTCCGCTCGGTCCGGAGCCCTCGGGGTCCCGGATATACTCTAAGGGCCTTCTTAGCACTCCCTACTATCGAGCTGATCTCTTCATCTCTTGTTAGTCTGCACTTACCCGCACGAAAAGGATTAGAAGCGATCTTTCCTAGACTCTGGCTCTATCGCACGATTTAAGAAAGAAGGAAAGGTCAATGATTCCTAAATGCCCCGCAGCCTCCCGTTTATAAGCGTGGCCGGCTTCACACCTATAAACAGGACTCTACCAGACACGGTCTGTAGACAGTCCCTAGGACGAACTGCTCTGATACCAGTTTTGTCACGACCCAAATCGATGTGCCGTAACAAGTGCCCGGCCACTACTGGCCAAGCACTCCTATGCTTGCATTTGCTTCTCACTGACTATCCCGGGCCCATACACAATCTGTAACTGAGCGATACTGTCTCTCGAACAATCAACATAAAAGACACTGTACTGGGGGCTCACGGCTAACACATACATATAAACATAAATATCGAGAGTAATAGCGCAAGCCGATCTGGCCGCTTCATATATCCTGTACAACAAAATAAGTGCCGACGAGGCTGCATAACAACACGACTACATATCACTGTCTACAGACCTCTATGGAGTACAAATCGTAGAAAGGACGGACAAGGCCCGGTCGTGCCCATATATGTACGTAACCGAATAGCATACCAAAAGGGTTGTAGCTCCCGATCAATGGAGCGTACCTCGGGCCGCCGAGGGGAGGTCTTACTGCTGTGGATCGTCCGACTGGCTACCTGATCCTGCGGGCATGAACGCAGCGTCCACAAAAAGGGACATCAGTACGAGTAATGTACTGAGTATGTAAGGCATGAATGATAACATGATAATATGTAGAGAACATGAACAACAACATAATAAGGAAATACGAAAAATATAAGAAAAAGGTATGACTGTAACTGCTTGCCTCTTAAGGCGGAATCATGCATGCTCACTTTTACCTTCAAAACATATCACCCATACATACATAAACTGTCTGAATCAAATAACATCATTAGCCCGCGTCCGGGCCCGCGTCCGGGGTAATCATCTCACGCCGCCCACTAGTAGTGCTGCCCGTGCCATATAGACACGGTGTTATTATCATCATCCATAAGCCGCCCACTACGCCCAGCGTAGTGGTGCTGTCCGGCCATATAGGCACGGTGTAATCATCCATAAGACGTCCACTACGCCCAGCGTAGTGGTGCTGCCCGACCGTATAGGCGCGGTGTAATCATCACAACATAAGCATGTATAAGAGCCCAATCAAAAGCTATAACTCCATCGGAGTGACGTAAGGTCGGTAACCTCCGATTGTACTATAGAATAATCGTGATCGTCGTGTCTCACCTTGAAGGGATGAGCATTATAAGGTGAGACTATCAATGAAGAATAACATCAAGGGAAAACATAGAGTAAGATCATAAATATCATAAAGCGTCAATTCATATACTTTGGAGCTTTTAGAAATAGAGTCATCGGCAATGAATAAAATTAACAAAATCAAGAAATAGCTCAACATTCTCATATTATCTTTGATCTCGTAACTTGAGACTTTTAAACATCAAATCGTCATTATTACAATCATCATAGAGATGTGCTCATCTTTGACATCACCATTATCATTGTAAAAACACATGTCCATCGTTGTTGTCATAAGAGCTTCCAGAATCATAAATCTCTGGTTTGGAAAATACGGACATTTTGGAAAACATTTATGGATTATCAGGAAAGGAGTCATGCCTTGAATCATGAACTTCTAACGTTTAGAAACAAGGAGGTTATGGAAATATTTATGGAATCAAACATAGGAATCATGCCTTTGAAAGAAAGGGGCGAGCCTTAACATACCTTTCGGTCGCCTTAGTCGTTCAACGTTTATCCTTCCAAGCTCATAAATCTACATATAAACCATTCATACTATTACTAGGCTCAATGTCATATGCTCATCTTAAGCCTTCAATTTAATTTCGTTTAGAATCTGCCGAAATTCGGGCAGCACCTCCCCTGTTTATATGCCTAGCCTAAAATCACAATCTAACAACCAACAACAACAACAAAAATACCAACATCAATAACATCATTTCCAACACCAATATGTACCATAAAACAGCCCACACGCTGTTTTCCAACTTCCATAACTAACCAACTTACTACACAATTATTTAACGGCTTTATCTCCGTAAATAAGCCTTAAATAATACCAAAAGAGAAAGATTCATACCTTTTTTATTGTTAAGACAACAATTTCCTTAATATCCACGCTAAAATCCACCGCAAAATAATACTAGAATCACAACCATGCGTTACCCGGACCTAAACCACTACTGCGCTACTTTAAAATTGCTCACTTTTTGTTTTCCTCACTCTCTCTCTCTTCAAGTTCTGGAATTTTCCAGCTAAATCTGATGTAAAAAGGGGATTATTACCCTTTATATAAGGGTCCAATTCAGGTCGGGTTCACTGTAGCATTTTATTGTAGCAAAGATCAGAAAGGTCTGGCATCGTAGCAAAGATCGTAGCACGCGTTTCTGCTCTATCAGCTGAATTTGTAACGTCCATAATTCTCTACTTCATTGTCCTATCGATGAGCGGTTTGTTGCATTGGAAACTAGACTCGACGAACTTCATTTAGGCTTTTGTTTCACCTTAAAACACTTCATATGCTAAGAGATATTCGTCCCCCAAGTTAGACCAAAATTTTCACACAAAACATTACCCATCCTTTATCCGAAGTCGTACTACTTCATTTCTTCCACTCATTTTCTTATAAAACCTTCCGGTATATCTTATATACATCCTTCACTTATTAAATATACTTAATAATGCTTGCTTCTTATATTCCAAAGTGGTTTTACTTAACCCTAACTCAACGTACTTATGTTTTAAATTTGATAAGTGCGCTTCGAAAATACGGGATGCAACAGCTGGACCCCAACTCTACCACTCATTGACGGGCAATCTCGCATCATGTGCCCAACCTGGGCTGTGCATAGCAAGCATCTGAACCTTGGTGACACTGTCCGGAATGTAATCTACCGCACTGGTTGCATCGCGGTACTGGGAGTCTCCTCTGGCTATAATCTCCCCCAAACCGAGAACCCGGGGGCCCTCGAACCTCGACCCCCGTCGGGACGAAAGGAGCGATCAAATCTCCTACCTGTAAATCACGGAGGTGCATTAGTCGCCGACTGGCCTGAGTGTCTAGGATATGACTGCCTCGATCCCCCCTCTATGATCACTACCTGCCCCCATAGATCTGGCCTTCTTCCTTTGCCCTCTATCAATATCACGGTCACCCCTTTGCGGATGTTGTTGTCCTTATAAATTCTGGGCATGGGCTTAAATGCGGGAAATATCCATCCCATCTTGCAATAAAGCCGTCAAGCAGTCCTTGAATAAATGTGGTCCCAAACCACTCATAAATCTATGCACCCGATCTCCCATGTCGGCTCCTATAGTCGGAGCATACCTAGCCAAAGAATTAAATTGAAGGCTATACTCCCGGGCACTCATATTTCCTTGCTTTAAATTTAAGAACTTATCCGCTCTATCTCGGCGGACCTCGGGTGGCAAATAGTGGCGGATGAAGGCATCTACAAATTCTTGCCAAACGGGAGGAGGCGCATTCTCTTTTCTTGATGATATCCAATTATTGTACCGTAATACCGCCACATCTCGGAGTCTATAAGATGCCAACTCCACAGATTCAGTTTCGGAGGCATGAATAATCTTCAATGTCCTCAGCATTTCATCAATAAAGCCTTGCGGATCTTCATCTGGCTTTGACTCGAAAAACTCCAGAGGGTTCAAACTCATGAAATCACGGGCTCTGGTACTAGCTGCCCGATCATTTGGACCCGCATTTTACCGTTGTACCTGGGCGGCAACTAACTGCGTCAATAGATGAATAGCCTCAGTCACTTGTTGACCCAAAGTAGCCGGTGGAGGAACTGGAGCTGAAACCCCTTCTTGTTCTTCTATAATAGACGGAGTAGAAGAAGCATTAGACGGAGACTCATTATGTGATTCACCCTCTTCTACATTCATTGGTGGCTCTCTTTCTACCCGTTTTTTCATCGTAACCTTGCCCTTCTAGGCAGCTATAGCTTTTCCCTTTGGCGGCATTTCTGAAATCATAGCACACTATTAGGGAGGAGAAAATCTTATACGCGGCCCACGCACGATCTCATAAGAAGAAGAATGGTCATTTTTTCTAAATGCCCCGTAGCCTCCTATTTATTAGTGTGGTGCGCAATACACCATAAACAAGACTCTACTAGACACGGCTCGTAGACACTCCCTAGGACCGAATCGAAGCTCGATACCACTTTTGTCACGACCCGACTAGGGCCATGACGGGTACCCGGGGCTAACCACCGAGCACTGCTCATTCTATTACTCATTCTGCGGTCATTCATCATGTCTCATACTTATAATCATAGAAAAATCATTTTTCACGTGAAACATATTTACTTTATATACATAAGCCCTTCGGCTATCAAAATAATATATGTACATATGATGAGAAACTGTGAGACCATACTACCCACACATACGTATCTACGAGCCTCTACTAGAGTGCTAGACATAGGGATGGGACAGGATCCCGCCATGCCCAAGACATGTATATATATACACAAAAGAATAATGTTATATCTCGCATTTCGCACGTCGGAATATTTTGAAGTTGG
>NC_081352.1:6427508-6437311 GCF_029784015.1 Lycium ferocissimum
TGTAATAGTCCCTTCTTCTTCTAAGGCATGATTCCATGACACGACTTCTTTGCTTTTCCATGACCTTTTTATATTTCGAAAACTATGAGTCTATGTTTATAAAAAGCTTCACATGAGATAAAAACAAGAGATATGTTACGAATATGATAATGATGATGATGAGTCAAAGTCTAAAGATTCTAAAGCTCATGATATGATATTGCTACGAAGCTAATGATCCTCATATGATTCCTTGATACTGTTCATTTTTTCTAGACTCACCTTATAATGTTAGTTCCTTCAAGGTGAGACATGATGCTTATGATTATTCCATAACGGAATCGTGGGGTTCTCGACCTTAATGCCACCGAAAGAGTTATACTTGGTCGTGAGTCCTTATGTATGCTTTATGATAAGTATATGACGACGAGATTACATCGCGCCAGATGTCGTGACATGTCGTACCTAAGGTCACGTTTACGAATACACCTGTGTTTGGGGATTGCCTGGACATGACACCGTTAAGGCAAATGCTTATGATTACACGTGCCTAGTAGTGGCCGGACATGACACCGCTAAGGCGGGTCGCTTATGATTACACCGTGCCTGGGGAGGCCGGACATAACACCACCAAGGCGCTGGCGTACGGTTACCTCCGAAAATGGGTTAACGATTTAATATATGTGATATGCATAACATGTGTTTTCTTCTTAAAGGTTAAGCAGTTATATTTTCGCCTCATGTTTCATGATTTCTTTATAATCGCTAGTATTATTCATGCCTTACATACTCAAGATTTTTATTCGACCGACGTCCTTTCTTTCGACGCTATGTCACGCTCTGCTGTAGACAAGTGGAGGTGGCCCGATTCCCTAGAGCTACTCATTCTATAGAGCACTTCATTACTTTGGAAGTGCCATTTTGATATGTTCTTTTGTGTATATGTTTGGGCACGACGGGGTCCTGTCCCGTCCTTATGTCTAGTACTCTAGTAGAGGCTCGTAAATACGTACGTGTGGGTATTTGATGTCCCATGCTGATCACATTGTATATTTGTATATTATTTTGATAGCTCAAGGGGCATATGCATATGAATGTAGATATGTTTTGGAAGTGATAACGGTTTCCTTATGGCTAGTTGTGTTGAGAATAATGAATGCATTCAAGATGAGTATGATGATTATCATGATGAGTGGTGCTCGGTAGTCACTCCGAGTATCCGTCATGGCCCCCTAGTGGGGTCGTGACAGCGGTACTCCTACCGCCACAGCAGCTCGTTTTAGGCAGTGAGCTCAATTTTATCCAGTTTTTCCCCCTATCACCCCACATTTCATCCAAGGCCTCAAAAACATAACACAAAACATGCACATATACAAAAAGATGCCCTACGAATCCACCCGTTGCTTCAAAGATTCCTAACGGAGTCCTAATTTACCTCTTGTCCCGGAAGGGTCGTTACACCGGTCTGATTAAAACACCGTTCGTCCCGAACGGACAAGGATGAGAATCTAGGGAGGAGTTACCTGACTTGACGAAAAACTGAGAGTATTTGCTACGCATATCGGATTCTGTTTCCCAAGTAGCTTCTTTCACTGGTCGATTCTTGCACTGAACTTTCACAAAAGCTATTTCCTTGGACCTCAACTTGCGAACATCCTTGTCTATGATAGAAACGGGCTCTTCCTCATACGATAAATTTTCATCTAACAAAATCGAATCCCAATGGATGGTATAGGAAACATCGCCGTGGTACCTCTTTAACATCGACACATGAAACACGGATGAACACACCGATAGACCCGAGTGAGGTAAAAAGCCAACTTGTAAGCCACCTCTCCCACACGTTTGAGAATCTCAAACGGACCAATGTACCTCAGGCTAAGCTTGCCCTTCTTCCCAAACCTCATGCAAACACTCCCAAAACCTGGATGTGAACGTGGTGCCCCTGTCGGACACGATGGAGATAGGAACCCCGTGGAGTCTAAGCACCTCCCGAATGTAAACTGTGGCCAATTTTTTCGCATCATAATTTATCTTCACCGAAATAAAGTGGGGCGTACTTAGTCAACCCGTCAACAATAACCCCGGATAGAGTCAAACTTCCTGCCGCCTTCGGAAGACCCACCACGTAATCCATGGCTATTCTTTCCCACTTCCACTCAGGAATGGGCATCCTCTGCAATGTACCCCCAGGTTTCTGATGTTCATACTTCACCTGTTAGCAATTCATACATTGAGCAATGAACTCTACTATATCACGCTTAATCCTAGTCCACCAGTAATATTGCCTCAAATCACGGTACATCTTAGCGGCACCAGGATGGATAGAATACCTCGAACTATAAGCCTCTGTCAGAATGGTCTTAATCAAGTCGCCCACATGTGGCACACAAACTCGCCCTTTGATTCGCAAAGACGCCCTCCTTGGCCTCACCACGCAACACCTAATCTCGTATCTTACATAACATAGCATCTTCAAACTGCTTAGCCTTAATCTGCTCTAAAAATGATGACCGAGCCTCAACACAAGCCAACACTTTGCCTGTGTTAGAAATATCCAGTCTCATAAAATTGTTAGCCAGTACTGAACTTCTCTAGGCAACGGACGCTTAGAAGAAATCAAACGAGCCAGACTTCCCATACTAGCCGACTTCCTGCTGAATGCATCAGCTACCATATTTGCCTTACCAGGGTGATACAAAATGGTAATGTTATAGTCTTTCAGTAGTTCCATCCATCTCGACTATCTAGAGTTCAGATCCTTCTGAGTGAACACATGCTGCAAACTGCGATGGACTGTGTACACCTCACAATGGACACCATACAAGTAGTGCCTCCAGATTTTCAACGCAAACACCACCTGGGCCGCCAACTCTAGATCATGAGTAGGATAGTTATTCTCATGCACCTTCAACTGCCGAGAAGCATAAGCAATCACCTTCTTTTCCTGCATCAAAACAGCGCCTAAACCAAAACGTGAAGCATCACAATAAACAACAAAATCCTTGCCCTCAACGGGCAATGCCAGAATCGGTGTTGTAGTCAATAATGTTTTGAGCTTTTGAAAGCTCTCCTCACACTCGTCGGACCACTGAAATGGTACCTCTTTCTGAGTCAAACGGGTCAAATGAGAAGCAATAGAGGCAAACCTTTTCACAAACCGACGATAGTAGCTAGCCAGACCCACAAAACTACGAATCTCGGTTACTGATGTAGGCCTAGCCCATTCCTTGACTGCTTGAATTTTCTGAGGATCCACCATAATGCTCTCTTTCGAAATAACATTCCCCAAAAAAGACACAGAAGACAACCAGAATTCGCACTTGGAGAATTTAGCATACAACTCCTTCTCTCGCAATACCCTCTAAAGCAATTCTCAAATGTTTCTCATGCTCTTCCTACTCCTAGAGTACACTAGGATATCAAATGAACACTATTACAAATGAGTCTAAATAGGGCTTAAACACACCGTTCATCAAATCCATGAATGCGGTTAGCGTTTGTAAGCCCAAAAGACATAACCAAGAACTCATAGTGCCCATACCTAGTTCGAAAGCTTTTTGGAACATCCTCGCCCGAATCTTCACCGATGGTACCTCGATCTTAAATCGATTTGAGAGAACACGAAGTTCCCGTAGAATCGATCAAACAAGTCATCAATACGGGAACGGGATACTTGTTTCGACATAGCATACCTTATTCAGCTAACGGTAATCAATACACATACGCATAGACCCATCTTTCTTCTTAACAAACAGTACAGGAGAGGCACTTGGGCGAATAAACCCCTTACTCAGAAGATCTTGCAACTGGCCACATAAAGTTTGTGAATAAGTGATTGTCTGATAATGAGCAAGGAATATCCGTCTTTCTGCTAAACATGATGGATTGAACTCATAATTCATTAGATGCTTTTATGAATGTCAACTAAGTATCGTAGTAAGTAAATTGCTCCATTGTTCAATCATTTGATAACTTGAGTCATTCTTTGATAAATGATCACTATGAGTCGACTCAATAGAATTTGATCAATCCTATTTTAAATCATTAAGGTGGAGAACCGAACCAAGAATTCTCTTTCTTCGTTAGAATCGAATCACCGTTCGCGACCCAGGATTCTATTTTATCATCAATCTAATCCCCGTTCACGTTTTTTCTTTTTCTTATCAGTGAATAGATCTCTTTACTTGTATGACTTAGATGTCTCGTATTTCTTAAAAAAGTGGTTTGATTGATAGGATTTGGTATGAGATCGATGATCTCGATGAGATTGATATTCTAATCTTTCTTCTTATCTTTCTCATGTAGGAGATGAATAAGTCCATTTATTTAGTTCTACAGTTCTACATTCTTCGCATAGCAACCGACCCTTCCTCAAAAGTCAGATTCTGATCAAGCAACACTGAAACCCACTGAATCATACGAGAACCATTCGAATGGTACTTCTAGGAGAGGGAAACATGAAACACAGGATGAACACCAGAAAACCTGGAGGCAAAGCCAAACTCGTAGGCTACCTCACCAATACACTGACCAATCTCGAAAAGACCAATGCACTTAGTCCTCAGCTTGCCCTTCTTCCCAAACCTCAAGTGAACCCTTCAATAAAACTAGCTCAATATCCATAAATTCTAAGTCACGAAGCTTCCGATCTTTATAACTCTTTTGTTTACTCTGAGCTTTGAGAAATCCCTCATGAAATGTCTTAACTTTATCCAAAGAAAATCTCGCAACAAGTCTGTACCACAAGGTCTAACCTCAAATGCATCGAGCCAACCAACAGAGATCTACATCTCCTACCCTACAGAGCCTCGGATGATGATAGTCGTTGTAAGAAAAACCCGTGAAAGGCAAAAACTGATCCCAATCACCACCAAAATCAATCACGCAGGTCTGTTGTCACACCCTTAATCCGATAGGGTGTGATGGGCACCCGACCCTTACCTAGGGCCGAGCGAACCCGCAGACTTTCGTAATGCACATAATCATACTGGGCCCACAAAACGTGTCAAAATGCAGAAGGAAAATTTTCAAAGAACATCACACTTTTCGTCTTGTTTAAATCAAATAAAATCTGTAGTCATAACGAATCAGAACATAATTGCGTCGATATATCGGCTTACATAGCCGATTACAAAACAAATCTGCTGACATAATGCATAATAATACATCGGCTTACGCAGTAGCTCACAAACCGACATATCACACACACGACACTACTATCGCAAAGTCTCTAACTTAACTCCGCATACCATACAAACGCATTCGACATCGACCTGCAAGACTCGGAGAAATGGAGCTCGCGATCCAGCCGGAACATCTTCTCGCTAACATCACCTTACTTCATCCGTGGGTACTGCGCAAGATGAAACGCGACGAAGAAAAAGGGCCAGTACGGAATATGTACCGAGTATGCAAAGCAAAAATACGAAAAAACGAAATCATAGCCGAAGTCGGGAGTACGAAAGTGAGCATAATAACCCGAATACCAAAGTACTTACATCCGACATACAAATCATACCTGCGGGGTTCGTAAGACAAATAGATAATCAGAATGCCAAATGCTTCGCTTTCTTTTGAAAAACATTTAAATCGTATATACGGAAAATCAAACATATCATATGAAATTGACATCAACCGAATGCCGAGGAACGACGGCCCGATCCATATATAACATAATAACCATAAACACACCGTAGTGCATCATAACATCATGACCGGTCATATGAGATGCCATTAACCGATGTGGGATTGGCCTAAACCAATGTGGGATTGGCCTAAACCAATGTGGAATTTTGCCTCATCATTGGGTTTGCCCCACCATTGAGTTTGCCCCACCACTGGGTTTGACCCACCATTGGGTTTGCCCCACCACCGGCTCTGATACCAACAGATCATATTCTAAAATCCATACATATAACATATAACGTAGCATATATACACAGTGCCCGGCCGAAAGGGGCTCGGCGTACCGGACACATCATAACACTATAATATATACGCGATTCCCGGCCGAAAAGGGGCTCGGCGAATCGGACACATCACACTCCGGAATACACATCATACTTCAGAATACACGAACAGAATCATGAGTAACCAAATACAGTTTAAAACATTTTCAAAGACTTAATAGGTTAATCAAAACGAACCATCATTTGTAAGCCAAAACAATAGCCAAATCAGATTTTCTTCTGAATATCACTCGGAAACATATCAAACCGAATTTCAGAAATCATAGTCCCGAATCAAAGTCACATACATAAAAGTCCTTATTTCAGACTCAACAGATAAATAAATAATCATACTCGGGGGTCGGAAAGATAGTCATATTAAGTTCTTTTCAAAAAGTGGTTAGTACTACACAAAGAAAAGTCGCGGGACCCACGGACGAGCGTCAACCCAATCCGGGCCCGCCTATGGAAATCATAGTAATTATACGTCATAGAATCATTTCCGAGCATATCAAAGCCATCCGGTTCTGTCTGTGAAAGTTACGGACGTTCGTAGTTTTCGGGATCGTTTAGGAACGAAACTCTTTTAGAAAAACCAACTTTTATGCAACTTTTGAAAATCAATCATACAAAGACATATAAACCATAGCTTGTCCACATAAGGATGCCAACATCAAAAGCAAATACGACTCGTAAACATGCTCGGATTTTTAAGAATAGAATTACCCCCCGAAGCTCATAACATATCATAACTTAGCCATATCTAAGATATGCCAAAAGAAGGAAGGTAAGCTTTACATACCTTGTTTGCTTCCTAAGCTAATCCAAACTCAAGTCTCAGCTTCTCAAAATCTACAACAATGTCATTAAGTACCAAACATTAGCCATAGGCACCTCAGAATCCCATTTTAAGCTCGCACTCTGACTACGTAAATTTGGGGGCGGACTTCCCCTTATAAATTCAACACCCCGAGAATTCAACTCGGCCAATATCAACAACAACCATACCAACAATCATAATAACAATATCCATAAGTAATTCTAAACGCATTCTAACATTAATAACTCTTTCACACAATTCGACGATATTCCACTTCATTCAAATCAACCGCATACGATCAAGCCAACATCAATGTTCATACGTTCAAGTACTAATCCAAACCATTTAAACAAGATTCAAGAATGCTTCCAACAATCTACAAAATAGCCAAATCAGCCCATTCACTACATAATGAAACCCGAAACTTCCAAATGCCATAAGAACAAAAACAATACATTTCTTTTCTTCCAAATTCATAAACCATACTAACAATCCATACTTTAACAACATTAATCTCAAAAATACAAGAAACCATATTAAGATCACATTAGGTTCCAAAGCAGCCCACATGATTTCAACTTCACTTTGAACCATTAAGCCTTCATTTTACAACATATAATCTACAACACGACATCCTAAACGTACCAAATGAAATTAGTTCTTCACTTCTACCTTACACCACACATACACGGCCACAACACAACAATTACAACTTCAACTCGAATCATTAAATACCTTCATTCTCATCACATAATCCATGACAACAACAACCAAAATACTAAGTAAAATCAATTCGCCATAACTTACCAAAAATAGCCCCTATACGGCCAACATTCACACACAAAATTTTCATGATTTCCATCCATTTCCACACACTATAACAACACTCAAACATGCTACATACAATTAATTCATCACTCCTACACAATATAACACACACGGCCTAGCACCCACACACACGGCCTCACTTTAGCATCCATATTTCCATGAATTTCATTCATTTTCACACACTACAACATGCACAAATCATCCATAACACATAAAAACAAGATTAAACTCACCCTTTTCCACTTTGTTCTTCATCAAGCTAAAGTCATGAATTGCAAAAACAAAGGCTTTGCTTGCTCCAACAATCACTCCATGTTGTTTAGGACCTCCAAATAGTGGAAAACCTAGAAGAAAATAATTTTCCATGGTCAATTTTTAGACCTCCATTTTTCTCTCCTTAGGCCGTGAGTCTCCATGCCCTTTCTCCAAGCTTTCTGATTTTTCTAGGTGTTAAAATGATGAAGATGACTAAATTGTCATCTTATCTCACCATATAATTATCACATGTGGGTTATGGCCCACATCCAACACATGGCCACATATGGCCATTTTCATGAAATGTCAAATTTCCAAATTTTCACTTCTAGCCCCAAATTCTCATAAAATGCTTAACTTTTCATAATTCACTTTTGATCCCAAATTTTCCTTATTCCAATTTTACCCTTAACATTCCATGCCAATAAAAAGATGAATATGCAACTTGTGCATTGAAACAAAAATCAACAAAAATCGAAAATTAAAAGTCTTGTCCATAACTTGTTGCAACCAGCTTAGAATATTCCAACGTACAAAGTACGGGGTATAACATCTGTAACATATCCTTAAGGACCCGAATAGCCTGATCTGACGGATCATCAGACTGAGGGTGGAATGCTATACTAAGCTCCACCCGAGAACCCAACTTTTTCCGTATAGGACACCAGAAATGAGGAGTAAGTCTGAAGTGATAAGAATATGCACCCCAAGCAAATGAACCAACTCTCGAATGTAAATTCTAGCCAATTTCTCTTAATTGCAGGTAGTCTAAATCAGTTTGGGATGAGCTAACTTAGTCTAACAGTCACCACGACCTAAGGGACATCAAAATTTTTCCAACAACCATGAAAATCTTACCACGAAGTCTGTAGTAATATTATTGCTTACTTAATCCGTCAACCTTCCTAACTTAGCTCAAAAGTCTAATCATTTTACATTTGACTAGTTCCACTCAAGATACCCTATTCGATTATAACCAAACCCTGAACGCAATCTGTTAATTCCATAACTATCATCGTAGTAGTCACAATCCTCTATCTGAAGTCGTAACCTATTGTCAAACTGCACCTGCAAAGTACTTCAATCTCACTTATCTTCCTCCCTCACCTTCCAAAGCCATTTCTAGTCCATCTAACCAGAAAAACAATTTGTACTGAGCCAACTCTAAGCATCTCTGTCAACATTTGACCTTATACAAAGCCAATCGCGCAATTCTCCATTCCCATAGGTCTTGAACCGACGAGCTGAAATCATTAAGTCAACACTCACCATACAAATCCTCTTAATCCTTCAAATATCATATTATGCACACTACCCCATTGTTTATCTTGTGGTACCAATTCTGCAAAACCAACTGATCATTCCAAAGTAAGGCCTATGGCCCCAGCTTTTCCCTTCATAACTGTAAATCCCTGAGTGTAATACTTGTTACGCCTTTAGAAAATCCAAGAGTACCAATATCACAATCCATGCACGGATGCCCTCTAGTCATTCACATTAGAAATAATCGACCATACTATCTAACCATCAACATTTCGACAACGTCTACTGCTGCGGATATAGTCTTTCTCGAAATAATGACTCTAACTACCAACTGTAAGGATTCTTTCTTGTTGATCAATCCTAGCTCGTCTATTCCAAGATGCTATGAAATTACCTATCTTAGTACTACACCAGTTTCCTTCCCATCAACCCTTAGTCATAAAGTTCCATTGGCATTTCCCATACACTAAGTCAAATCACCCATAGAATTCCTCAACCAAACCTTTCACTTTACATTCTTTCTGAAAGATCTAATATAAGGACACCACATCCCAATCCTAATTCAAGTAGTCGTGCAGCTTCAATTTCAAGTCTTATGAACCTTAATCCTCCAAAGCTGATAATAAGATGCCTTTTTCTTAACTCTTATGTTTCCATATCCCACAAAAACCACTTTTATCAATATCCCAAAAATCCCCTCCTTCTGG